>NW_010239806.1:12511-20649 GCF_000690775.1 Eurypyga helias | reverse complement strand
CAGCCGGGCGCCGGGACACAAACCGTGCCCGGTCAGAGTCAGAGGGGCAGAGCGCAGCGTTTGCTTTCAATACGAACCCGGGCTCAGCACCGAGACGTAGCAAAGCTACGTCCCTTCAGCCCCATAGGGGTCTTCAGGCAAACGCGATGCTACTTCCAGGTGCAGGTTTCACGATAGGTATTCCCAGATCACAGAAATATTTAGGCCTTTTACAGTTATTTCTCAGTTTCTCTCGTTGAGGGATTTCATTTTGACAAAGATCACGCTCTGCAATCATGTTTGCATTATGGAAGCACGGCGCAGAGCTAACCAAACACTAAGGTTCTGTCCTGTCAGACGAGCAAGTAATAATCCCCACCTTGTGTATTCAACCTTAGTTTAATAACAGCAGCAAGGGAATGAAATGGAATGAAACTGGAGAAGGGAAGAGTAAGAACGGAGGTTGTCCATGTATGGAAACCATCTCGGTTCATCACCTGCCCCACCAGCAGTAGTTAACCTAAATGGAAAGTTTCCCCACTGCCTAACACACGCTGGCTGGGAGGGGTAGGCGAGCTGGTGAAGAGCTGTCGCTGCTGACAAAGCAAAGGGAGGGGTCAAGTGCACCCTACGGTATGGTGCTGTGCATGATTACTAGTGCATAGCTAAGTCATGAGGTCCTAACCAAGAGTTTGTTTCCCAAGCAATGGCAGAAGGAGTGTAACTGTTTTGGAGTGATTAGTTCTCCCAGCAGGCTATAGATGGCTCAGAATTTCCCTTGTGCCAGGTAGCTAACAACACAAATTCTCAGAAAGCTTCACTCCTTGACCAAAGTAATATTTTCCAGAGAACTACAAGTGCTTTTCCCTGCAGTTGGCAGATACGGATCTTTCTGAACAAGGCCCGATCCTGAGCTGGCAAATTTCCTAAGCAAAGGAGAGAGAAGACCACTGATCTTTCACTGTCAACATTCAAGACATTTGCTAAAATTAGAGATAACGGTTTAAATTTTGCAAAGCGTTCACATCTTTGGTCACCCAGTAATCAAAGCCAACGCTGAGAAGATAGGGACACGCACTTAAAAAGGCGAGCATGTAGCTGTAGAAGGTTATGCTAACCTGATGTATTCATCCAGCCTTAAAGTCACTAGGAATAAGGATTAGTTTGCTGTTGGCAATAACGAACTCTACTTGTAGTTCCCCTTGCCCTCTTTGACCAAAAGATTAGTTGTTATTGCCCATTTTCATCACAAAGGCTTTTGTTTTCTAGTCTCTCAATTCCAACATGTAATGACTAGACTGTCTTTTACTGTAATTCATGGTATGTCCACAGCGCTGGTGAGAGAGGGCTAACTGCACCCCCGTTACAGAAGCCCAGCTAAGCTGGCATTTGGAAGCCAAGGCAGCTTAATTCCCCTGCACCCTATACTGTACCCAGCTCCCTGATGTTGCAAGCTGCCACTTCATCCTTTCCTCCGCAAACTGATCGCGCTTTGCCAGTCAACGTTTTTGCACTTGCGTCTGCTAGCGGGAGGCTGTGCAAGAGTAACCTCTCTAGCAGCTGGAAGCTTTTTAAAATTTCAAACCTACATTTCCCTGTGACCAGGCTACATCCATCTTTTCTTCCTGTGCAAATATTGCCCTGAAGTAGCCTTTCCCACTCTCCTGTGTGTATCCCCTGCCAAAAGAATTTATAGACTACAGTCTTGTCCCCACACAGGCTTTATTTTGCTGGACTAAACAAGCCATGCTCTTCTGATTCCTCTCATGAGCTTCCCCAGTGGAAGCTGGGCTGGTACAAAGCTGGTTATGGAAATTACAAACATGATCTGTGTCCCGGTGTCTCCTCTTGTGACACAGCCCTGTTCCTAGTCTCTGCATCCGTACATTGGCCATAAAAGCCATTACGAGCGTAGAATCCACTAAGCAGCTCCCGGTGTAGGCCAGCTCAGAGCATGGTACGAATGAGGCTACCTTCTCATTTGATGCAAAAGCTTTACCAGTTCATGGTTAAAAGATGGAAGTGGGCATGTTTGTTTCTTCTTGATGCTGGAGCACATGGCAGGATTCCACTTCACGTTCATAAAGGTAGAGAAATCTGTTTCTGGGGGCACGCGCTGTCGGGCCTGCTGGAGAGCAGCTGCCTGGCATCTCCTCTCCGGGTGGTTCCCAGAGGAGGAGCAGCAGCGGACAGGCATTTACAGAGCAGAGCTGAATCTCTGAGCAGTGGCAAATGGGGTGAGAGAAAGAGGCAGAACAGAACTGTGACATTTCCTTTGCTCTTCCATGTTAGTGGAATGGTTGTGATACCAGTAATACGTACTTAATAGCATTTTAAGTATTATATTAATTTTATTATTCACTTCTAGTCAGAGAGAAACGACTGTAACATTTTTAATATGTAATGCCCTATCATTTGTTAACTGTGCTGGTGCAGACAGTCTGAGTAGCCCCACCAAAGAAAACAGAAAATGTCAGGCTTGCAGATTGCAAGCATGATGTTTTCAGCCTGCCAGCCCCAGAGAAGATGCCGGGTGTCGCTCATTAGGATCACCGTTTCTTCCACATCTCAAGTCACTGCGGTTAAATATTGCCCAGACTGTTAGAGAGGAAAGGTCTTTCAAGGAAGATGGAAAGTTGATATTCTCAACAGTTCTTTAAGCAAATTTCCAGGACAGATAAGACATGAATTTCTAATGTAAAAAGGAAGAATTTGGTCTTTAACACTTCAAGAAAGTGACTCACACAGACCATTTTTCTTTGCAGATTGCCTTGCATGGGCAATACAGTCTTTTATTTTCTTTCCAGCTTGTCTTAACTTCATTCTTTGGCTTGCAAAGTTGTATTTTCTGTCATAGACAATCTCTTACAGTGTTCTCTTCGTGTATTAGTGAGACCAAAAAATATGTGGTGGGGTTTTTTTTAATTTTTCTAGGCCACATCTGGAAGTAGTTGCACCTTTTCTTAACTGACACTCTTTGTAAGCTTCTACTCGTTAATCCAGTGGGAAATTCTGGATTCTTAGGGATCAAGACAGCTTTTTTCCAGTAGATGTTGAGTGGGGCATTAACAAACATATACGAAGAGTGTTCACTTTTGTCGGTCACTTTGTGTCACTTAAGAGTGGAAGGATGCATTTCAGAAGTCTGAGGAAAGAGCAGAGAAAATTCGGAACAAACAGAAGTCTCCCATGAACTGTATTATCATCTCTACAGAAGCAGAGGAAAAACCAGAACAGTTCTATTCCAAAAAATGTAGAAATCCACTTGGGATTTTTAAACATATTAGTGTGAAAGTGTCAAGAGCCTGATGAAAGTGGGACAGCATGTCAGAGGATTTCTAATAGGGATAAATTCTTCAACTGACTGTAAGTTCATACATTAACATTCCCAGTAAAACTCTGAATTTTGGAATCTTTTATGCCAATTAACTTCTAAACACCTATAATAAAAGTATTAACCTTATTTGATAGGTTTAGAAAATAAAGTACATAACTAAGGGGTATTATCAAGATTCTAATGCAAATCTAGAGAGCTTGCTAGGAGCGGAAGATGGGAGTCCTGACTTCTGCTCTCATGATGTAATTATTTGGCCAGCTCTGTTTTGTTTTGGGAAAGTTGGTTGGGTTTTTGTTTTGTTTTGTTTTGTTTTTTTAATTCACTTTTATAGTACCATAATCCAGATAGTACTAAAATAGAAACCTTGTGCTGCTTTTCTTGAGTATAATCCAAGAACCTGGTCTCAAAACGGGCTGTACTGCTTTTCACCATGTTTTTTTCCTGGGAAAAAGAAAACCCTCACAAAATCACAAAAGCTATTCCCTACCTTCTCTTTACAGACTGGCAAGATTGAACAGTTACCTGACAAAAATAAGGGAATTCAGCGTTCAGCAACTAAAAAACAGTCGGAGACAGCAAAGTAAAGGTGAAATAAATCTGCATTGCATGGTGTGCCACAGTTCATCACCGTACAACTACGACTCAACCTTATCGCTGCTCAGCTGGTGTAACCACGTGTGTATCTTTCTTAGCACATCCTCTTACTCCCTGTGAATTGTGAATCAAAATGCATGAGCTTATTTCATTTGGAGTACAGCATGCAGCATAGCAGGCTTGCTTCCGTTTGTCAGGAAAAAAAAACCCAAAAGCCAGAGGATATTATTAACTAATGCCAGTGGGCTCACATTTGAGAATCAGCATGACAGCTGGTTTAGAGGGCCAGCCACTACCCTCAAAGGAGAGATTTAGAAAAAGCCTTGAATTCTAAAAATGTAGAAGTTGCCCATAATTACAGAGAAATTATAAACCCTAATTCCAAATATAGCAGCCCAAAATTTCAGACTTTGGAGCTGCACAGGTGGGGTAACTGAGTTGCCTTGGCTTTGTTGGTATACACGGTTTCAGTCTACCTGCATTCTTGGCATTCTCATTCCAGCACCAGCATATTCCACCTACTCAATTTCTTTGCCAGTTGTTAAAGTTTTCAGAAACTAAAATAATTCTAAACTTCTCTGTAGAATCCACTGTTCTTTTTCCATGAACTGGGAAGGACAATAGCATGCAATGCCCCATCCCTGGCTGTCTGTCTTCAAGGCCAGGCTGGAGGAGGCTTTGAGCAACCTGGTCTAGTGCAAGGTGTCCCTGCCCATGGCAGAGGGGTTGGAACTGGATGGTCTTTAAGGTCCCTTCCAACCCAAACCATTCTGTGATTCTGTGATTCTATGAAAAAGGAAAGATATTTCTTCAATTATCCTTGACGCATATAAAGGAGAATACAGTGAAACTGCTCTGTCTGATAGCTTTCTGAAGTTAAATCCAGTCCCACAGAAGAAACAGAACTGTGCTAAACAGGTAACTTGAACTGTATCAAGTTCTACTGTTATCAACTTTTTCCATTAGATATAATAGGTTTTATATCACCATACTGGCAGAATCCATCCTAAAGACAAGCTATGGCTATAGAACAGTATTTCATTACAAGTCTACAGAACATACTTCATTTATATATATATAGAACTATTATACTTTAGTGTTGCTCCTAGCCAAATAGATTGTGATGCCCTATTACAAGTGTTTTCAACAGCAAATGTTCAAAAGAGCTTTAATAAATTGTCTTTAGAGAGGAGACATAGGACAAGGAAAAACAAAGTACCAAGTGAGATTTATATACAGGAAAACCTTTAAGTGATAGAGACAGTTATATAATGAAATTGTCTGGAGATACTATGTAATCATTAGGCTAAAATCTAAATCATTAGATATTTTTAAGAAAAGGTTAGATAAACCTCTGTCTGAAATTTTGTTGGTGAGGTGACATGAACATGACGAAGGGAGTAGCTATAAATTAAATTTCTCAGATTTCTTTACAGCCCTGTTTTTCTATCACACTCTTATTCTATATGACATAAGAAGGAGCCCCATTTCATGGACTAAACAGCTAAAAGACAAAAATACAAAAGACAGAAGTAAACCATGAGGTTTTGTGACAGAAGGTTTATCCCGCAAGGATTTGTACTTCCAGCTGAGCTCTTCACAGTTCATAAGTGAACTAGGAAAAGGAATGAGTGATGATGTGACAACATTTGAAGAACATATCTAATAATTCAGATCTAAAGCTGACTGGAAAGTACTGCAGGAGACTCCCAGGACACTCTGTGAGTAGCAGTAGTTGAAAAGCAGTGTTCCAAAGTGCAGCCTAATGCGAGGAGGGTAAGAGCATACAGATGTGCTGATGAACTCTAAAAGCTGATATCAGTCAGAAAAATGTCTTGAAGTCACTCTGAGTAGTTCTCTGAACAGAAGCTTGGTGCTCAGAAGTAGTTAATAGGACAAGAAAGGTAAACTTTTAGGAAAAGGGTAAGAAAACAAAGCATAAAACACAGAGAGTACTGCTATGGGATACTACTTGTGTAGTACTTGCTTTCAGTTCTAGTTACCCTGTCTCAAACTCCAGATAGTAGGATTACGGTAATGTTCAGGCTTGGCTAACCAAAACTCAGAAATACGAAATGGCAAAATGATGAGACACAGATACATTAGCAGCTATTAAACACAAAGTACTGCCTCTGTCTTAGCAAGTCTGCAGGAGGCAGATTACTGGAGGCTGGGAAGGCATACAGAAGGGATTATTGCTATCTGCTTGCCCTTTTCTTACACTTTTCCACTGTATGCTAGATGGGCCTCTGCTCTCACCCACTACAGCCATTCTTCTGATCTTATGAAGAGAGGCTCAATGCATTTGGATTTGTTAGCTGGGAAAATAAATTATTGGGGAGATGATAAATGATAAAAAAAAAAATCAATCCAAAAGACATAATTAATACTGTGTCCTTTGTGGCTATTAGGTACCATGGTTCAGAGGAAGCTTCCAGCTGAGGAATTCACTGCAGCACAGTTTGTTAGAAGCTAAAAAGATGCACTAACAAAAGCAATGAGCGATCCAAGAGCTGAATCCCTCCTGCCTGGGAATGATTTTGAGCTTAGTGAAACTATGGTGGAATTAGATTTAGGAAAACGGAAGAAGAACTCATATGCTGAGAGCCTTGATATGTTACTGAAGTTCTGGTTTTCTTATTTCCACTCTAATTTTATTATTTCCTAACTCCCTCCGTGCCTCAGTGGCAAAATCCTAAATTATCTAGATTCCAGAACTGTATTTACAGCCAAATAGGAAATGACAGCATCAGCTGCTGGCTCACTGTGCTGAAGAAGTTGAGCAACTCCAAATTTTAAAAGAAAGCCAGATGGTCTAATGAGAACAGGAACCAGGAGTTCCATTGTCCTGCATGCTTATATTTCTTTTGGGAACAGGTTTTCTGTCTGTAATGCAAGGCAGAATATTTCCCCATCTTCGGGAAACCTTTTGGACTAAAGTATTCCTAAACCTATCAGTTAGCTTTACTAGCCATGCCCATCGACCAGTACAGAATTTGCAGCCATCCAAATTTCAGTCAGCCTGAAACAAAGAACTGACCAAAAACTTTTTATACTTCGGGCTATCATCTTGACACCACAACTCAAAAAAAATATTATCCCGAAACACTCTGCACTGACTGTTGAACGCTGCACTCTGCACTGACTGTTGAAGAAAAGTACTTTCTAAACCCTTGCCACCAGACCTCAAAAGTTTTGTTGTCAAACCCCTACAGTGCTGCTGCCTGGATAAAGTATCAAGGAGAAGGTGACTACGCCTTTGGCCTCACAGAGATGCAAAAAGAAGAGCTGATGCAAGGGAAGTATGGGGCCGAGGCATCCGTAGACAATCACTAGCTGCTCTTACTACAGAACGTGAATGCCCTTGCTGCTGAGTAAGACTTACCACCAGCTTCTGGGTTATCCTCACTCCAATTTTACACGTAGACATTCAGCAAAATTAAGGCAATCAAAGTATTAAATTTGTGCACCTAAGCTGAAGTACTTTCAACTGCCATATCAATGTGTTTTCGAAGGATGAGGTGCCCTCGGTTCCCTGTAGCCTCCGACAGTGTACTGTGTCTGGTTGCGATGGGGTTAATTTTCTTCCTAGGAGCTCGTAGGATGTTGTGTTGTAGATTTGTGACCAGAACAGTGTTGATAACACACCCGTGTCTTAGCTGCTGCTGAGCAGTGCTTGCACAGCATCAAGACCTCCTTTGTTTCTCGCTCTGCCCTCGCAGTGAGTGGGCTGACACGAGCTGACCAAGGAGATACTCCACGCCGTATAACATCGTGCTCAGTGATAAAACTGGGGGGAAGTTTTTGCGAAGTTTCCACTGTTTGCAGGCTGGCTGGGCGTTGTTCTGCTGGTGGGAGGTGGTGAGTGAGTGCCTTTGCATCCCTTGTTTCTTTTTCTTTCTTTTTTTTTCTTTCCTTGACTTATGAAACTGTCTTTATCCTGACCCATGCATTTTTCTCACTTTTGCCCTGTCGAGTATCTCCCCCATCCCACTTTGGGGACAGTAGGTGAGCAACAGGGTGGGTATTTAGTTGCTGGCCAGGGTCAACCCACCTCCCATAGGAAAGCTCTGAGGAAAGAATGAGAAGCAAGTGGGGATGCATCTTACTTGGCTAATTGCTTTGCCATGGCTCTCATCTTCTACTCCATATGTGGCAACCATCAAATCACTATTGTTAGGACTGGGTGGGAGAAGTCACAGTTCATTTTCTCTTTCCAGTGGGGTCC
>NW_010239806.1:758-12497 GCF_000690775.1 Eurypyga helias | reverse complement strand
GAAGGCAGTACGGATCTCAAAACAAACTGGTAACAGTTCCCGTTGTGCGAACCAACCAAACAAAATGTGCTGCTTCTTCCAGCCTCTAATGCAGCCATAGATTCCACCTGAAGCTTGCGTGTGGTTTCTGCAAGAGCTACACCATATGACAGATAGCAGGCAGTGCAAGTACGGAGGTTCCTGCACATTCTGTACGTCCAGCTGGCAGAAAAAGCAAGCAAACTGGAGCCGCTGAAGCCAAAATTACCCTTTCACCTTGGACCCAGCTCTACCCTCCAGCAGAATGTTTATCAACTGCCTATAATGTCATTCTACAAGTCTGCCCTCTCCTTAGCGTGATGAGATGTCACATGAACTTGAGCTTTCATCTCTCATCTTCCTCCATCAGAAACTGGTGCGTTTGATACTGCACAGCCACAGTCTGGTATCACAACTGCCAAACCAAAAATCTTCCTCTGACTGACGTTTTCTTACCATTGGGTAAATCTGTGGCAAAAGAGGCTCCTCCACTAACCCCATGACTTCTGAGGAACTGTAGCAATTTGGATTCTACAAGTGTGTGAGCTTTTCAGGACTGTCTGAGAAGAAAAAAATAAAAAGGAAAGGGTTTTTTTTGGTGTGTTTTTGTTATGTCACACCTCAGAGTAAGGTGACTTAAATTTTAGCAATTGAAAATCATGCACGCTTTAAATCAAATGGAGCTTCAATAGTAACTTGGGCCATGTTTAACCCAGAGGCTGCTCCAAACCTCATTGTTACCATTGGAAAAACGACATTATATGTGTTGCAGTTCTTGTGTCTATAAAGTAGGAACAATATCATTTAGACATTCTGAATAAGACTATCTGAAATCTAATGGGTAACTTTGGATGCTCTGAGTATTAACCATTATTTTATTGTTATTACCTTGTTATTGCAACATGAGAGCTGCTAGCGCAAATGAAACTTCTTCATATAACCTGTTGAGTCTGTCACTTGCAATGGATTCCCTGGCATAAGACAAAACACAAGGACCTGTACCTTTAGCAGGCTTGTTACAGAAGCAAGCATGCTCGAAATAGAAATAACTGTGGTATCAAAGGTAGCAGAAGCCATAGCAGTAAACTAGCATCAAATTACCACATTGTTCTCAGTAGTGAAATCTGGAGTGCTGTGTATGATGAACTGGATGCCTATGGAAAAGAAGATAAACAAATCTAATGAAGATTTATTTAAATGGTGACCGTTGTGCTGGCTACGCTAAGAATCCACTTTAGGTGCCAAGCGCACTTCAGTCTGTTTATTTTTGAGGTGTTGCTTTTGCCACAAGCCATTCCCAGGTAGAGTCAAGTCGTGCAGTTAAGAAGTGGCAGAAATGAAGCCCTGCCTTCTTTGTATCCACGTCCCATTCTTCGTCCTTTCCCAATGTCCACAGCTCGGGCTCCCTGCCCATCATCAATCTTCCCTTCCCCCATTGTCCACACTCCCTCCTCCTGCCTCCCAGCTACCAGCTGGGTGAGAACCAAGGGAATGTAGCTGCTCTTGAGCTAGGCATGTGCTGGCTGCCAGCAAACTAAACAAAATAAATAACCTTTGAGCTCAGGCAACAGCCTTTCAGTCACGGTAGTAATTTGAACTAAGTGCTCTTTCCTTTACTGAGCTGTTACATTTCATGAAACCTGGAGGAATTTCGTAGCCCAAAGTTTTCTATTTCTGTGTCAAATGTAACTGAAATGAACCTGTGGGTTCAAAAGTTATTAGAGAGGATCTGACAAGATTGGTAGGCAAACAGCGTGTCACCTAAACCCTGTTTCCTGAGGCTTACAGTCACAGAGAAATACCCTTTGACAGTACAGTAGGTACAATTCCCAGCAGTTTATAAACAAGGTTTGAGGACAGAAGGTCTGGGCAATTTGCAAAATACTGGTCTCGGGAGTTTCCATACCAGTTACAACAGGCAAGGGAGAGCTCCAAAGCCACTTAGTCGCATCACAGCAGAAAAACTACAGTTGTTTTGATTTATCCAGATTAATACGGAAATTAGTAGCAACCAGGCTCGCATTTCAGGAGCCAGACCACGAGTCTTTGTTAAATGTCTGCTCCAACAGTTAGGCATCATTTTCCAAACATATAAAATTGCAGTTTCTTGAGAGAACATGGGGGGGGTTATTTGTTATTTGTAAACTAAGAAGAAAACCCAGAAGCATTCACAGATCCATACTATACAACCCTACTGAATGAAAGGTTTTCACTACCTTTAGGACTCCCTGCAGATGAAATATGTTCTACGTGAACATGGACAGATGAAAATCATATGCTCTGTATGTATGGCTGTATTTTCTGCCTTTATTAAGTGCATCATTTTTTCACGTTTCCAACATCCTAGACTTTATCTGACTTAAATTCAGATACAGAAAGAACGGGGTTTGGCACAGTGCAGGTAATATGATACCTGTTCTAAGGTCTGATAAAATTGCATGCCTTCTTTTGTGTGTAACCTCTTTTCCTTGCTATCACTTAAGTATTGATACCACATGTCATCCTTATCCCCCCCAGAACACATTAAAAGTTGAGGCGCAGGGAGGGAAGCCAAACATCAAATGCACCTTGAGATGACTTCGATGACAAGAAGACAAAGGCATAAACTGAACTCAGTGGCATTACAGATTAACTTATTTCTGTCTGTCAATAATTCTGATTCCATTTAATTCAATTCAAAGTATGTCAGCTCACTGAAATGGTAGCAAAAGCCATCTAGTGTCAAAAAGGTGTTTAAGAAGAACTTAATGCCTGAAAGCAATGTGGTGGTTATATCAGTTCTGGATGAACTGAGAACTGAGGAGTAAATCTGGTAAATTACTGATGAGCAAACAATATGCAGTGATGATAGCTTGCATTGTCCAGGGAGCAGGGCATATAATACAGTTTCACAGAGAAAGACAGTAATAGAGAAGTTCTACACATCTATATGAGAAATAACATTGAAAATTGTTAATAATAACATTGGAGACCTTACTGCAGCCCTCCAGTACCTGAAGGGGCCTACAAGGAAGGTGGGGGGGACTTTTTACAAGGGCCTGTAGTGACAGGACAAGGGGTAACGGGTTTAAACGGAAAGTGGGGAGATTTAAATTAGATATCAGGAAGAAATTCTTCCCGGAGAGGGTGCTGAGGCACTGGAACAAGTTGCCCAGAGAAGCTGTGGATGCCCCATCCCTGGAAGTCTTCAAGGCCAGGCTGGATGAGGCTTTGAGCAACCTGGTCTAGTGGTAGGTGTCCCTGCCCAGGGCAGGGGGGTTGGAACTCGATGGGCTTTTTGGTCCCTTCCAACCCAAACCGTTCCGTGATTCTGTGATTCTATGAAATAAAGATAAAAGATGGAGGAAAGTCCCAGAATATGGGGAATTTGATTTCCCAGCTCAATCTGGCCATGCATAAAAAGCAGATCTAAGTGCTGTGCCATGACCACTGCAGAGCTTTCAGCAGGCCAGATCCCATAAAATCCCCTTTAGGAGCTCTTTCCTATATGCAGAAGCTATATGGACTTAATTCAAGCAGTATTAAGTAAACAAGTTCAATTTTTGTGTGCGGTTTCTCTTATATTGACTTAAAACTATTTTTATCTGTTTGTTCTATGACTGCACATTGTCACCATAAGCACAAATTAAGTTTGCAAACAGCAAACAGTTGCTCCATTCAGAGCCATTCCTACTCCTCAGCCCTTCATCGCTGACCTTTTGCAAAAGGCCTTTTCCACCCACAGTTCTGCCAGCCTGCTCCAAAACAGATCCCAGCGAGGCTGGTGAACAACCTCCAGTGAAGTGTCCAAGGGGACGAGACAAGGGGCGTCTACATGACAGATGTGGGTGCCGTCCCCTGCTGCTGGGTGGTGACAAGCACCGAGATGTCATATCTTTGTTCCAGCTACGCTGAGAAGCGAACAGCAGTCTGCTGCCCTGCTGATAGCTAACCGGATCTAAACCACGCGCAGCCTTGTGTCCTATACTTGCTATACTGATCTGGAAGTCAGTACTGCTAACCTGGTAACCCCCTTGTGCAAACATACTTAGAGCATTCTAAAGGGTTTTTTTACATTCCCATGTGTTTATCTCTAATACAATAAGTTATTTTATCATTATCTACAGCAGGAAGTTGTGTTGCATCCTGAGCCAATATATAAGCACAAAAGAAGATGAGTATCTTGTCTTTATCTACATATTTTCTTTATCTATCATCTCACAAGACCATTTTAATTTAATCTCATCTAATTATACTGTAATGTAATACAGTGCCATTTTTAAGTCGTTCTCGGAGGCCTTTATTAGCCTAATGCAGCAAAAGGAACACCAGAAAAAACCTACTGAGCAGGGCCAAATGAAGCTGCAACATAGGTGGGAGGGACAGGCTGTAAGTTCATAGAATCATAGAATCACTGGGTTGGAAAAGACCTTAGAGATCATCCAGTCCAACCGTATCTGTCCACCACTAAACCATATCTCTCAGCGCCTCATCCACCCGTCTCTTAAACACATCCAGGGATGGTGACTCCACCACCTCCCTGGGCAGCCTGTTCCAGTGCGTGATAACCCTTTCGGTGAAGAACTTCTTCCTTACGTCCAATTTAAACCTCCCATGGCGCAGCTTGAGTCCATTCCCCCTCGTCCGATCATCTGTCATTAGGGAGAAGAGACCAACACCCACTTCTCCACAACCTCCTTTCAGGTAGTTGTAGGCAGTGATCAGGTCTCCTCTCAGCCTCCTCTTCTCCAGGCTAAACAAGCCCAGTTCCCTCAGTCGCTCCTCATAAGACATATTCTCCAGACCCTTCACCAGTTTTGTGGCCCTTCTCTGGACACGCTCCAGGACCTCAATGTCTTTCTTGTAGTGAGGGGCCCAAAACTGAACACAGGACTCGAGGTGCGGCCTCACCAGTGCCGAGTACAGGGGGAGAATCACATCCCTGGACCTGCTGGCCAAAGTTATGACATTGTATGCGGCATGGAGCATGCCGTACTGGGGGGTGCTAATAGCCCCCAACTGTAGCCAGGCCTCCTCAGTGCCTTCTTGTGGCATTTGAAAGGATACAGCTTGGAAACAAGTAGAACAGTAGAATAAATGGATAACTTGTAGCACTAAAATCCTTCAGTCCCAAGGCTGTATTTATTACACAATATATTTTTTGAATCACAGAATGGTTTGGGTTGGAAGGGACCTTAAAGACCATCCAGTTCCAACCCCCCTGCCATGGGCAGGGACACCTTCCACTAGACCAGGTTGCTCAAATGATGCTCCTTATTTTAAAATTATCTTCCTAGAGGCATCTATGCAGCAGTCACTACTGTATGCAAATACATATCGAATGCATAAATACATAACACATAAAATCATTATATTTTTCTAACTGTAAGATTGCATTAACAGGGGCAAAGCTGCTTACCTGCTTCGATTCTTCTATGTGTACATTCACTTTCTGGGTGTGCTTTCTAGCAGTATTGCACATTATCAGTTTTATAACTGGCGAACCATTGCCTGAAGTGTAACCTTGCAGTGCAGCTGAGCACCGTGCCGTCTGCGTGTTTGCATACCGTCCTAAGGGGCTGCTCTTCCCTTCCAGTTTGCTGGAATCCCCAAGTCCTCAAAACTTAGCGTCCTGCTGAGGGGAGCGGAGTTGTAAAGCTACATACATGCCCAGCAGACCTGGAGAAACAGTGCTTGCAGGTCAGTGATGCGTACACGAGCGCCTTGGGCCCGTGGCTCATGGTGGGCAAGTAATCCCATACGGTGGCTGTCAGCCACCCAAGTCCCTAACAAAGCAAGGACTTCCCAAAGTCAGTTAAGAGACTTCAGAAGTGGCTTAATACTTGGGAAAAAGCTCCACCTAGGCATTCTACACATCTTAGGAATGCAAATATTTTGCGGCACTCTGATCTTGGTAGGAGGTTCCTTCTTTGCAATCTTACAACATCCAAATCCAATCATTTTATCCTGTGAGACAATTTCTGCATGAAAATAGCAAACTCAGATATCTTTCTTAGTCGGAGCATTTGAAGCTTAACTCATTCAGAAAGCTTCACTGTAATTAATTTTTTAAAAAAGAAAGAGACCACTAATATAAAAAATAGCAAGCCCAGCAGCATAAGCAGACAAGAAGCTTAACTTCTTGATTTAAATAATTTAGATACAGCATTAGAAAATCCTTAGGTGAGACGTGAGAAACATCGTACATTAACACATGAATCTATCTGCTTTTTCTAGCCAAGATTCAGTTTACCGGAATAAAAGCGTTTTGACAGACAGGTACCAAAAAGAGGTGGCAGGAACGGGTATCCTGATAACGATGGTACCCTCTGGGGAAGGTATCCAGATACCCTCTGGGGAAGGGTATCCCAGAGGAGAGGCAAATTCTGGAGCTGCTCACTGACAGCCCTAACAGTTATTTAATCCCACTGGAATTAACGGGATTACTGCTACCCTTATTTTCCTTTAGAATAACCTTGCGTAACACAAAACGAACATGTCTTCCCAGCTCAGGAATGGGAAACACGTGAGAAGGACCTTGAAGACAAACTACCCCTGAAGGAAAAAAACTAGCGCTTCCTATTAAAAGTCAGGACACAAAGCAAACTTGATGCACACCCTGTCTCGGAAGAGGTTTGACAAAACATGACTCCACACTGCTCAGCAGCTCCAAACAGCCAGACCGGTCGGTACTCTGGGTGGGTAGGCTGCAGGAGGTCCCATTGTGGCCGCACTCCCTTGCGTAGCAGAGGCCACCTGGCACCGTCGCCCTTGTTGACAGAAAGCAAGGGAGGGGTATATCCCTTCTTTTCAAAACGGATGATCTCAGCTCCTGGCACAGAGCCCTTGACGTGCGTTTCTCACTGCTCCGAGTTCAAGTCGGTGAACCGGTGGCTGTGCTGCACCAGGGACTGCGGACCCTGCGCCTCCGTGTTATCTCCCCAGAGATGCCGATCTGCTACGGCATTTATGCAGAAAATGCGGGAACGCTCAGCGCCTGGTCCAAGGTGTGTCCCTGGCAGACATAAATACCTTCTAGCTGTTTGCATAAAGTCTCACACGCCACTTTAAATCAGTACGGGGAGCGAAGTGCCCCAGAAGAGCTAAACAAACCCAAAGCCCAGAGCGCCAAATTGGTGCTGAAGCTTTGCCGTTCCTCAAGAGAAGTCCCCTTGGAGGTGGGGTTTGACAGGAAGATCGCCTCTCGTTTAACTGACAGCCTTAAGGTGTTGTATGGGAGTCAGTTGTGACTTCCAGAAATGTAGCGTTAAACCCAGAGACTAAGGAATTTGTTATCTCTGTTAATTTTTGAACCAATGTGGCACCTTAGCTGTGTGTAGGCCTATTTTTAGGACAGTTTCAACCTTTGTATAGGCCCCCTATTATCGGTTGCAATTACATGGCAAAATTGACCCCTTTAGTCTCTTACTAAGATTGCTACTTTTGTATTATGCTTATTCCATTACCTTACATGCTGATAATAATCATACGTGCTCTTGCTTTTTTATAGTGGTGTTTTCCACTAAGTGCACTTGTGTCGTTTAAAAAAATCAATAGCTGCATTATTTTCAGATTCCCTCATGTATTGTGGCACTGTGAGAAACCAGGTGTTGGAAATAAAATGTTAAGCCACCCAAAGCCACTGCAGTTGATCATATTTAACACCTGATTGACTAAACTGGGCTCACCCAGAGCTTTTCATAGGATTGGGAATAAACAGTCCTGCTCAAGTAATTCTGTCGTGTTAAGTGAGAGCCCATTAATAGCTGCATATGATTTCCTCAGAATATATAATTTATTCATAGAAAAATGACCTTTTTATCCTCCTGGATCCTTTTTGATCCCTCCACATAATTATTGTAGGTTCCGATACTTTTCTTATCTTCACTCTGAGAAGAACCTGCAACTGTGCATTCCTAGGCCTTTGTCACTGCTGGGGACATTATGGCGGTCATAACCACTGCTTCCTGTACTACAACACTGACTACACTGTTCCAGTGCTCATAGTTTAAAATTCCTTATATCAGTTCCCCCTTCCACAGGACTCACAGGCAATCCCTGTCAATTTAGCATTCCCACAGAAATGCCAGTTACCCAGAGCAAACTGTCTGGAAGCAGACAGACCCTCTGTCTGGTATCTCTGTTGTGGTATAACCCCAGCCGGCAGCTGAGCACCACACAGCCGCTCACCCACTCCCCCCGGTGGGATGGGGGAGAGAATCAGAAGAGTAACAGTGAGAAAACTCAGACATTGAGACAAAGACAGTTTAATGCGTGAAGCAAAAGTCACACAAGCAAGCAAAGCAAAACATGGAATTCATTCCCACTTCCCATTGTCAGGGAGGTGTTCAGCCATCTCCAGGAATGCAGGGCTCCATCACACGTTAACGGTTACTTGGGAAGATAAACACCATCACTCCGCACGTGTGTCCCCCTCCTTCTTCCTCCTTGCCCCCAGCTTTATATGCTGAGCATGATGCCATATGTTACAGAATATCCCTTTGGTCAGTGGGGGTGCGCTGTCCCAGCTGTGTCCCCTCCCAGCTGCTTGTGCTCCCCCAACATCCTCATGGGTGGGGTGGGGTGAGGAGCAGAAAAGGCCTTGACTCTGTGTAAGCACTGCTCAGCAGTAAGGAAAACATCCCTGTGTTATCAGCACTGTTTCCAGCACAAATCCAAAACAGAGCCCCACACTAGCTACTATGAAGAAAATTAACTCTACCCCAGCCAGAAGAGCATGATCTGGAAGACTTTCCTGCAGGCAAAGAAGTGTCAGGAATTTCTACATTCCTTCTCCTCCTTGTTACCAAGCAAATCTAACTAACTCCTTCAAGAGAGGGTCCTAGAAAAACACAGCCTCCGTAATGGCTGAAGTAGTGATGCAGATTAAGGAGAAAGACGGGTTAAACAAGGGATAATATGCTTTCAGAGCCTCCTTATTCCACGGAGCATGCTGACCAGGAGCATACACAGTAGAGGGAGAACATCCTGGGGAGATCACAGGAAAAATCCTGCGGCTGAAAACCAACATGCTTTAAGAAACACAGAAAGGCAGATAGGTGCATCTGTTACCAATCAGCTCCTTAGACAACAAGTTTAGGAGTCAGAGCAAAAGAAACAAGCCTTCCCTCAGGCTCAAATTCCTCCTTGGAATTTCTCAAATGTCCATGGCTGCAGAGCTGTCATTCCCAGCCCGCCCTGCGAGCAGCAGCTATTGCCAGCCTCTGTACCTGCTTAACAACCCAGCCAGGAAAACCAGTAAAAATTTGACTCCCTGTACAGAAACCATACTGGCTAGCTGGGAGTTGCCCAAGCAGCACGTTAACAGCTTCAGCCCATTAATCTAACAATCTAACCAAGTGTTGACCAATTCCTGATTGTGTACGTACTCAAGCACTGATTTTTTGTTTGTCTGCGTTCCATAAGCATGTTTAAAGTACAAAATTAACTTCCTGTGAAGTTGTCTATGGTACCAATTCAGCTTTTCTCCCTGAGAAGGGAAACCTGCGGAGCACATTGCCACTACACTGAGTGTTCGTATACTGATGTTAAGAACAATCAAACCCCAGAAGTTTCCTTAGCATAAAAAACGGGTTTGCTTTGTAAGGACAGTGCTGACTGCGTAACAGAAGTTTCTATAAAAACACTCGCATTTACAGCTTGAACACATGTGCCTGTACAACACCCTTGTGCTTACAGCCACCAGTTCTGTCTCTTAGCTCCCTCCGCATTCCTAGCTGCCCCTGGTATCCATGCACCTCCTCTCTAACTCCAGGCAGCCCAATCCGCCCTGCTCTTTCCTTGTCCTTCCTGACTTATAGCAGGAGACGTGGCTCCTTGCCACTTGTGACTCTGGCACCATGCTCCCCTAGCAGTTCCTGCAAGGAGAACAGAGCCTGAAGTGATGAACCCCTGGGAGGAGGGAGAGAGGAGGGGGGGAACGTCGGGGAGAACGCTTGTATTGTGATCATGTGTGTGGCAGTGAGAGGAGGACCCTCCAGCAGTAGTACCCTGCGTCTGTGCTGTATGTTCTCTTTCCTTCCAAAGTGTGTTCTTGTGCTCCTGGATATTTCCAAACCCTCCCTCAGCCTCTGGACTCTGACCTCAAACTGAGTAGAATTCAGTAATGAATGCAGTTAATTTGAAACTGATTACTGTTGCTAAGGTCAATAATAGGAAAACGGACTATCGGCAAACAGCCCTCCTGAGAACCCAACTCTACAGGGAGCTCATGTTTCCCTTAACCAAACAACGCCATAGTAACTAGCCTCACATTTGCCTCCTCGACCTGCCAATCTGCTGCCATGCTTTCCCCAACGCTTAACGCGGGCCTCACAAAACCTGGACATGCAACAGTTAGGACAGCACGCTTATTACTTGTGTTACTTGTGAATTTTAAGACCCTCGTCCAACCTTGCGTTTGCTGAAGCAGATGGTGAATCTCTTTGTGTTCTGCGTTTGGGAAGCAAAGGCTGTTTCACTATCCACACTTCCATAAAAACAGTCAGAGGAAACCGTGTCCTGCTAAGCACAGCCTATCTTCCTTGATCAGCCAAGGTTTACATCACGGACAAATATGCCCATTTGTATTCAGAGGCTGCAGACTCAGGATGCGTCCAAACTATTTCCCTACCACAACCTCGTCATCCCCCACTTCAGATTCCTCTGTTCCCCAGGCACCACCCTGATTCATAATCTCAGGAAAGTACAAGATGCTTAATGGTCTTGCAGACCTGCATGACAACAGTTTTCACTGTGAATCTTCCAGCCCAATTGATCGCCCACTATCTCGCAAGCAGGTGAGCATTGCTAACCTCTAGAGCCCCAGTGCTATTTGCTTATCTGCCATCAGAGTGGCTCTCTGGTGTCTCTTTGATGGAGGCAAGGGCCAGCACCTCTTCAGCATACCATTTCCTTCATGTGGCTTTCTTCACGCTGCATTTCTTCATCCACTGCGAGTCACCCAAAGTCTGCCACACACCATTGCACCTTCTTGCTGTGGTTTTCTTTGGGCCCAGAAACATTATTCCACGGTCTGAAGTTATTTTTATCTCCTCCCTCAAAATGTGGTCATTCTTGTCCCGTCGCTAATCACCTCTTTTAGGTTCCACAGGTAGGAAAGATGTGTCAACCAGAAACGTGAGGTGCGTTTCCTTTCATGGATCTCATGCTGATGGCAGAGAGAAGATGGCAAAGTATGGATTTAAGAGAAAAACTGCAGTTTACAGTGTGCAGTGGAGAAGTGTTGGAAACTGATCCTAATATCTTGACACTGGAAAAATTCTGCACAGGAGTGCAGCGCAAGTTAGCACAGGGAGCCCTCCGCCTCGCAACTCTGTGGGGCTCCACCTAGTAGAACCACACTTGGTGAGGCTGGGTTGTGTCAGGCTGAGCAGCTCCCTAGGAACGTACTCTGCTGGTGCAGTGTCAGCTGCTGTAGGCTGACAGCATGCTTTCTCGTGCAGTCACACTTTTAAACCTTGCGATTGTCAGTCACCCTGCTCTGACTCCAAGTCTAGAGAGCCAGCTCTGACGCAGACATCAGTACTGCAGACATCTGAAGTTAGGTAAGACGGATTCCAGCGCCGATGCTGGAAAGATGGAATACAAAGGCTCTCAGATCAAAGGTTCAGCAGGGGTCTTTGTTGCCTTTCTTTAAAAGTTTTATGAGAAACTTAGGAACATTTTCTCTCCAGTAAAGACACATCAATCCTTCAATCCTGGGAACACAAAGGCATGCTT
>NW_010239806.1:0-741 GCF_000690775.1 Eurypyga helias | reverse complement strand
TGCAAAATTCGTGGCAGTTTAAATAAATTATAATAATAAAATGAATTATCTCATATCTAATGATTTATTATAACATAGTTCGTAGTGTTTCTGAAAACATGTAATAAAACTGTTGCTGTTGCTGCACAGGCAGTTCAGTTCTCTGTTCTCAGACTGGCCATATCAGTTCACTGTCACCCTTATGCCTACTCTTCCAGTAGAACAAGTAGACCGTTTGGTGTACCTAGAAAATTTAATGAATCCTTGTCTAAAATAGGTTGGGTGATTCATGCCCTAAACCTACCTGCTCTTCTACACTGACCACCCAGGGAACACCTGGGTGACACATCTTTGTTGTCAACATCTGCATTGCATATGTAAAGTTAAATGAGATAAATTTCTCTGGTGGTGTCTGTAATTGCTTCAGACATTTCATAGCAAAAATGAAACATGTGACACCTTCCAGAGTGCTCAAATTACATGTTCTGTGAAAGCCAAGAAAGGACTTCAAAGTTCTTTGACCAAAGAAAAATACTGATCAGTCTTTTCATTAAATTTTTTGCCATGGAGTGATGAATGTCTTAAAACTGTCCCCAGAGTAAATACACACAGAAAACAGTTGAGAAGAATACACCAGCAAGGAAAGGTGCAGAGCTCTGGAGCAGATAATCTCAGGCAGAGAAAACAGGCAGAACCTAGACAGAGCTTACTGAGGGTCTATGTAAAGAGTATTTTCATAGAATCAGCATGGTTTGGGTTGGA
>NW_010239805.1:0-887 GCF_000690775.1 Eurypyga helias | reverse complement strand
AGCCCATGGCAAGTATGGAGAGCAACTGGATGGGGGCCAGATGTCCAGCATCTGCCCATTTCAGGATGAAAAGACATCAGACCAATCTAGGAACAAATGGATCCAATCTGGGAGTGCCAATAACATTACTGTTGCTGATACCTACAGCATCCCAAGCCAAGACCATGAAGTGCATCAACTTCTGTTGGACCAGATAACGACTCCGGTTCCAATTTAAAACTGCGCACTTTGTACCTACTCACCGCAGTGCGTGTCAATTTTTTGGTGGTTTTCTAATATCATCGTTGAGTTTTGTTACTACTTGGGTGACATGGCTAAAGTAATGACATCATCTGCAGATCTAAGAAAGGGTGAGCCCATATCCTGTCTTCCACCTGCGTTAATGGAATATATAGACATACACGTTTTAATTTAAGCTATGGTGAGAAACCACAGTTAGGTTGGGAAAAAAACACCTACTCCACATTAACTAGGACAGCAGAGCAGCCCTTATAAAAAGTCCAGCAGCAAACGTGCCCAGACACCTTCAGTTTGACAGAACCCAGCACAAGCATCAGCCGCAGCAAGAGAAGAGAAGGAGATGTCTCCGACCTGTCGTGCTTCTCTGGTAAGAACTTGCTTTGTGGGTTTTTTTTCCCCTGGTTTGATAGAGACATATTTAAATTCTAATAGATGACTGTCAGGAATAGGGATCTGCATCCACCCTTAAATCATGTGTTTTAACCATTAACAATTGAAAACAACTAAAACGGGAGAACGCTGCATAGCACCAGCATGAGGCACAAATGAGGCTGTACGGGTAGATTAGCAACCGGGGCTACTGCAACGTACTCTGAGCCAAGAAATATATTAAAAATGAAGTCTTAGAGTGTCTCCTTTTGTTGTTG
>NW_010239804.1:0-1512 GCF_000690775.1 Eurypyga helias | reverse complement strand
GGGGTCCCCCTTGGGACCTCCTCCCACCCTGGCTTTCCCCAGAGGAAGGGGCTGCAGCAGGTCCTCTTGGCCGTTCCCAGGAGAGCTTGCAGGAGTCGGGGCTCTGGTGCTTTGGGGCTTTGCTTGTTTCTAACTTGTGCTCCGGTAGAGAAGCATCTTGAGCCCCTACTGCGGCAACGGGCCCTGAGCTTGGCAGCCAGCCTGCGCCGCTCTCCCCCCGCAGGAAGAATCGGTTTGGGTTGGGAATTCAGCTCACCCAGACTTGGCGTTGCGATGGGTTTGGATTCCCTGGGAACATCGGGTGGGGTGTGAGTGGTATCTGAGCCATGTCGCCTCTCTCTTCTCTTCTGTGAAGCTTCTGTTTTCTGTGTGAGCCTTGACCCCAAGACCAACACGCTGGCAGTGACAGGCGGGGAGGATGACAAGGCTTTCGTCTGGCGTGTGAGCGACGGAGAGCTCCTGTTCGAATGCTCAGGTGGGGTGCTCGAGGCCATCCAGGTGAGCGGCCGTGTCCCCTCCCAGCCACATCTCTCTGGATACACTCTTCCCCAGCCGATGCTCTGCTGGAGCCAGGCTCTTGACCGTCCTCCGTAGCTTGGCCTGAGCAGTCTCTGTCCCCCAACATCTCTAGGACACAAGGATTCGGTCACCTGTGCTGGATTCAGTCACGACTCTGTGTTTGTGGCCACGGGCGACATGTCTGGGCTTATCAAAGTGTGGCGGGTGGATGCCAAGGAGGAAGTGTGGTCCTTCGAGGTGGGGGACTTGGAGGTGAGCAGCGGAACCACTGGTGCTGCGGGGAGCTCGTGGGCCAGCAGCTGGGACTGAGCTGGGTGGAGGGGGACACGCCACCCCGGTGACACTGCCTGTCCCTGTCTGCCCAGTGGATGGAGTGGCACCCTCAAGCCCACGTCCTTCTGGCGGGCACGGCTGATGGCAACTCCTGGATGTGGAAGATCCCCAGCGGCGACTGCAAAACCTTCCAGGGCCCTGCGTGCCCGGCCACGTGCGGCAGGATCCTGCCCGACGGTGAGGCACAGGGGCTGTCCGGGGTGGAGAATGTCACCAGCTCTGTGACAGATCTCGCTGCCAGCATCTGCCCTCCTGCTTCTGCCAGTCTGTGCTGAGCTGGAGCTGAAGGGATGAGGGGACCTCTGTCTCATCCAGGGAAGCGAGCGGTGGTGGGCTACGAGGATGGGTCCATGCGCATCTGGGACCTGAAGCAGGGAACCTCACTGCATGTCCTGAAAGGTAGGGAAGAGGTTCATCACCATGGGGGCTCCCTAACTTGGGAATGGCCCCTTCCGGCGGGCTCTGACCTCTGCCCGGTGGCCTCTGACCTCTGCCCAGTGGCCAGGGGCTGCTGGAGGGAGCCTGGTGCTGGGTTTCCCTATCCCCAGGTGGCTGCTCCTTGCCACGGGGGTGCTGGCAGGGTTGGGTGAGGCGGAGGCTGCAGGAGGGTGGGTTTGGAGGCCCACCGGGTCTCAGCCGAGAGGACACGTGGAACTCATG
>NW_010239803.1:0-14848 GCF_000690775.1 Eurypyga helias | reverse complement strand
TTTTCATCCACCAGTACTCCCAAGTGTCTCTTCTATATCCTTGAAAAGTAGAAACGTCCTCTCTTTTAAACCTTTCTGAGCCAAAGCTGGCTCGGTACCTTAAACACAGCTCTTTTTTTCAGCACTCTGCAATGTGAATGATTAAAAGTTACTGCTTGGGGAGTCAGTCACATGACAGCTGAGCTGTCCCAAACATCATCTGAGCTCCCATTTATGATAGTGCTGAGGTAATAGAGATGGAGACCTGCTAGAGACATTTTTCTCCTCTAAACTAATGGGATTCCCGCTCTTCTGCAATAGCACGCAGAGGCCATGGTGCCCCGGATGTGCGCACAGTGAAAGATAGCCTGGAGATGCCCCAATTCCAAAATGACAGGTATGATACAGAAGGGAGTGTCTCATACACTGGTTACAGATGGGGAGCTGCGGCAGAGGTGTAACATGGCTTGGCATGGGTCACTGCATGTGTCTGTGACAAAATAAGAGGCAGGATCCTGATCTCCTGTTGTTGGGGTAAGATCAAAGAAAATCAGTAGAATTGGTTAGATATTAAAATTATGTTAAATAGTTACTAGGAGACTTTGTTAAAGGGTAATGTTGTGTGACTAGATCAACTCATAACGTACTGTAACTTAGGAGAACTATAAACATAGAAGTAGTGAGGTAATGAAATAGGTAATGCGCATGTGTGAACTAAGAAAGGTAAAAAGTTTAAGGCCGTTCATTCACCTAAACGACCACCAGACGACCACCTGAAGACCCCTGAGACGACCACCAGAGGGAACTACGCATGCTCAGATGGGAGGAGACTTAATTACCATGAGAAGCGGAGCTCATTATCATACGAAGCGAGGCTGATGTCGTAATCTAATACATATGTAATTTTTGATAGTATAAGTTGCGTTCGGGATGTGACGGGATTTGTAGCCAGATTTGGGTGCGTACCCCGGCTACCCAGCGCTGAATAAAAGCACCTGCATGTAATCACTCCGTGGTTATGTGGTGGCTACGCTAACACTGTGATCTGCTTGGCTTGTTCTGCCGAGCCATGTATTTTCTCTTCTCTGTGCCCTGAACTCATCCCGCCTCTTGGAGGACTGTAACTGGCAGATACGGGACCTGGGGTAAGGAGATGCATGCCTGGAGAAGTAGGAAAGGAAGCATGGTGCAAGCCAAACTGTGGGTTTTCTAGTCATTTTTTTGTTGCTGAAAAGGCTTTAGAAGTTGGTCAGGATCTGCACGCTGAAAATGTAATTCAGATCACTGACCTCTTCCAGAAAAAGGCATTTTTCTTCATGATTGTGTTCTGTTTTCGAGCCAAAACTAACAGTATTTATAAAGAATCCCTTAGAGGTGGTTTGTTTGGTTGGTTAAATTCTGTTGTGCTATTCTCCAAATTGTTAGCAGTAACTTTTGGGTTCAAAGCACTGTGAATAATAAGTAGCATTTTTAAGAGTAGTTTTCTGAATAAAAGATACCACACATGTGACTTTACATTATCACACACACACACACACACACAAACCCCACAAACAAACAAAAAAACAAACAAAATCACATTTTCCAGCCCTCGTGTAAGTTTTGTAAGAAACCTTTTCTCTTTATTTCGAGGCTTTCAGTCCCTTCGCTGGGAGTTAGTCTGAGGCAGCCTACTCTGCCTGCTCCTTGGTCATGTTGTGTTCTTACACCAGGGCCTAGAACGGACCCCAGAACTGGTGGGTCAGACACTGTAACCCCATGTTCAGCTCCTGACCCCTCCCTCCAAATTCTACAATTCTGGCATGATAGCAGAGTCAACTATCGTGGGGAGAAAAAACCCCCCACTACCAACAAAAGACCAACAAAGGAAGGAAATGAAAAAATGGGTAAATATCTGTGAACTGTAAAGCTGTCTGGTGTTTTCAGTGTGGATTGTATGGTGTTAAAGCTGAGGCAGTGTACAATTTAATGTTAGTTTTAGCCCCTGAAGTTCAATACTGCCTTTTGAAATGACTAAATGGAACGATATGTCCAATTGTTTACATAACACAGAAAAATCCCTTTCATATTTGAATAAAACTCAGAGCAGGTGGAATCAGGTTCTGAGGCTAAGTATTTGTTGTACACTAAGTGTTTACCATGAGTAGAATTCTCTGTCAGCCAGGGATTCCACATCCTCAAAATTAAAACTTTTTATTTCTCATTTTGGCATTTTGGGTTAAAGCCAAAATCAACACCTACGAAAAAAATTGTGAACCTGCAGAAAGTACTTATAATTTGTATGCTGTTAGTTTTGTATGAACTCTTAAACAACCTTGCCTTAGGAACAAAAAGTTGAGCACGTGAATATGTCATAAGAAAAAAGTTGGCTGAAGATATTTGTCTATTTTTGTAAATGCCTAGAAGTAGAAGGATTATCATCTTTTATATTTGTTTATATTTGTTTTTTTAGCAGGTGCTCTGGCATATCCTAGCTTCTCTATGTCTGATTCCTTGCCATGGGATGTTGTCCAAACAATTCCAGTTTGAATCATAGCTCCCTTGGAATTTTTTTTTTTTCCTTTGCAGATGCTCACTTGTCTACTGTTACAGTAACAAAGACAACCTGAGTAGGCAAATTTACTCCCTGTGTCAATTTACTCACCTTTTAGCTCAGGTGGAGCAGACACGGGAAAGTGAAATGAATTTCCATTGCTGTCACAATACTTTGAATGCTCGCAATATATGACTGAGCTGTAGTTTCCTGTGGTCAAAGATCTGTTAAGGTATATTAATCATCATTAAGGTTATGCAAGGTGATTTTTTTACTGTAAGAAAACATATTTCACATGTTAAAACTAAACTACACTAAAGAATGCTACAAAAGTATTCTTTACAATTTATTGAACAGTATAGAGCTGTTTAAATAAAGTGATGGAACATCATATTACAGCCCTGAACTCTTTCCAAGTTACCGAAATATTTAGCCAGATTAACCTGTTTATTGTACTAGAGACACACCTCATTATATTGTTACTGTCTTTTCAGCCAGAGGTTACAACACAGGCCCAAAGAGCTTATCACCGTATTTGTGCACGTGTCCAACAAAGGACAGACACTCAGTCAAAGTGATGAAGTTTAAACTGCAGCTTCTGGCATGTGCAGAATTATCAGCTAGGTAAGGTTCATCTCACTTGTGTATGGTTTTCTTCCTGGATAAAATATAAGCACTTAAAAATTCAAAGAGAGGCTGGAACCAGATGTAGAATTGTTCTGTTAATGATTTGCACCACCAAAGTTTTGCAAAATCAGAGACATGAAAACTTCAAAAGCATGGACTTTGGCCGGAGACCAGAATGTTAGGAAAATGGGTGAATCACAGCCTCATCCGTGTATGGGTGCTCCCTTCTGTACCTTCAACTGGGCTGCAGCCCTGAGATCAGTCAGATTACAGACTACGCTAGGAGGTCCGTGGGCATGTTGGCAGAAACCCAAAACTGTTATAGGCCCTATATTTGTAACTTCAGTCTCATTTACCATAGTTTTGAAAAAGATTCAGCTTGACCAGAAAACAAGCACCAAATCTTCCAGGACAGTATTTCTCTGCAGAGGATTTCCACTGAATATGCACCTCACTCACTGTCTTTTTCCTGATCTAGAAAAGCCTGATTAGAAATTATCTTCATTACCCAAGACATTGTTTCTCTGTCTGCAACTGTGGTTTCTCAGGAGAGCGGCTTTCCAGAGGAAGAAGGAAATTGTCAATTCACTGGTGGAGGATCCATGAAGACAAAACCATTAATGGAGGAAAATTGGGCCACAGATTTAGGTAGTAAAAGAAGAAGTACAAGCATTGCCTACATGACTTTCAGAACTAAGTGTGGAACTCATCTCTTTATTCAGACTTGCTCCCAGCTGTGCTCTTACAAGGATAATGGCCGTGAATTTTTCCCTATTCAACAAGAAGGGAGGGTGTAGGAGCGTGAGTGGTATTTTTTGAGAGCTCCTAGTTTATGATGGTGATGGGTACCCACACAACAGTTCAGATAGAGAGATGCAGCTTCACATACTCACAGTGAATTCAGAAGTGAACACAGTCCTACGAGCTAAGCTTTACTTCAGTTTATTAAGTTCCCAGCTGCAAGATACATCAAACAGTGTTCCTGCCAGTCAGTGTGTACATGAAGTTCAAATTAAACTAGACAGGAAAATGCTTGGTAACTTATTTGCCTTTCCCCTTCTTCCTCTCTTCTTAACGTCTGTTGCCTTGTACTACGCTGGTAATTCAAAAGTGCCCAGAGGCATGAAAGCAGAGTCCTGTGGTGCTGCAAGCTCTGCAAACCCAGAGTCTCAACCCAAAGACACTTTCTGAAAGCGTTCATCCCTTCGGCTTATCGTGTGTGGCTCTTTTGGTGGCAGAATACTTACAGAATTTCATGGTTAAATATTTAAAGGAGGAAAAGAAGATATTTTAATGCAGCTAACTAATAAATATGGTATTTCTTCTTAGTGTGTTCTTCCTCTTTTAGCAGTTTCTCTTTTTTTTCGTTAGTACTTGGTGAACCCCTCTGAACATGATCAGAACCTCTAAGACTGCTAAGACGTCAGTGCATGGAGTCAGCGCACTGACCCCAACCAGCCTCTCACAGAAGAGTTTAAAACTGCCACTGAAGAATTAGAGATGTGGATATTTGGGGAGGCTTTCCCAATTATTGTGCAAATGAACAAGTTCTGATCTCCTACTCAAATTCTTTAACACGCTTCAGCACATCCACCATCTGAGGTTAAGCCTGAAGATTATCAAATAACAAATCTCTCAATTGTTTATTTCCTCATTTGTTACTATTATCTTGGAAATCCCCATGGACCAGTAGAATCTCTTTGGAAGTTCTCTAGCATTCTTCCAGATTGTTCATATTTGCCAGAGCCCCTTCAAACCATTAAAAGGGCTGTCACTTCTGTGGGCTTTGAGTCTGGCTATGCAGAATGGGAAAGTGTGAACTTCCTCAGTACCCCAGGCTGTTTTCCTTGGTTATACTGGTGAAAAAACTTTCCACGAGTTGCTGGAGACAACTACAGTGCGCATTTGTTTCTTGCCATTTTGATCTTATTTTTTTCTGGGAGTGACTGTTTTCAAAATCACTTAGGGGAATAAAATAAAACTTGATGGGAGAGATTGTCTGTTGACTTTGGCTCCAGTCTGTTGAAGTGTACAGAGAAAGTGGTGGGTCCTTATTCACTGACACTCAGTAGCTGTTCTGCACAAAGGTCTAATTCGTAGCAGTAGAAAATCAGGAATGAAGCTGGACCCTGTTTTGCGTACCCCGCTGTCTCCTCTCTTTCGCTCTGCAGGGTGTCTATGTGGGGAAGACGGGCAGCTGTGCAGGAGATGGCACTTCAAAAGCTCTTTGTGGACCATATTCAGCTGTATGAGGGCCACAGCAACATTATCACTGTAGTCCAGATGAAGAATGTGTGTTTGAAGCAAGTCTGATGCTTGATCACATCTTCCCCAACTTGATTTTGTATTCCACAGCAGTCTTGAGGCTTGTCACCTTTCAGATGAAATGAAACCAAGGATGGCCTCCAGGAGCAAAATTTACCTCAACTGCTAATGCGCAATTAGATCAGACACCTGGGCTGGAGTTGGCTCTCAGTTACTCCTCCTTCAAGCATGTACAGAGGGGACCCTGGATCTTAGCATCAGCTGTTTCCCTTCCCAGGTCCACTGATGCTCCTCTTCTCTCCTCACTACTGCAGATATAGGTAAGGCCGCTCTATGCCCCCTGGAACATGTCTTGCAGAAGACGGGGGAATCTCATATATTCTGTTGGTCATAGTAGTACAGCAGTCACAGCAAAACGAGAGCTTATTGCACCGGTGGTGTGTCTCCCAGGAAGGTGTCAAACAATATCAGAACAGCCAACATGATGTTGTCAGGAATGAAAATAACCAAATACCTGAGTGACAGAACTCACTATATTACATAAAGCTGCAAGGAACTGGAAAATGGAGATGCACCAAGGCCAGTTTGAACATTTGTGTAGACCTTCCTTCTCTTATGCATACACACAAACACAGCCCAACAAACAAGCAAACACACTGGTCTGACTTACTGTAATAAAATAAACAAAGCCCAGCAAACAGCCATCAGGCCTGAATTTTTGCTGCTTGTTGGCCTAAGTCCTCATCCATCTGGTAGTCCAGCAGGAGCCTGTGAACATGTGAGAACATGGAGAAAACATGTGAGAACACAGAGTGGGAGGTGAGTCACTGGAGCAGGTTGCCCAGAGCAGCTGTGGATGCCCCATCCCTGGAAGTGTTCAAGGCCAGGCTGGATGAGGCTTTGAGCAACCTGGTCTAGTGGAAGGTGTCCCTGCCCATGGCAGGGGGGTTGGAGCTAGATGGTCTTTAAGGTCCCTTCCAAACCAAACCACGCTGTGATTCTGTGGAACTCTTATTGGTATTTGTGGAATTGCCTACATTCTTCCAGAACAACTAGTCAGGTTTTCTATTTCACAGGATGCTGCTTCTTCCATGCCTTAACCAATGTATAGAAAGAGTTAGTGAATCTAATGAGTATTAGATGTGTCAGAGGCTTTTGAAAACTGCCCCATAATCTTATCAACACCCTTTGCTTAAACACAGTACTTCCAAGTATGCTTTATCACAAAGCAAATATGCCTGTGTAACCAAGAGGGCATTTTAGTAGCATTCAGTACAGTGCAAATTAGCAAGCAGGTCATAATTTCAAGATAATGAATGTTTGTCAGTTACATTTCAGTAAATACACAAGAGCTAGATTTAGAAGTGATTTTGACAGCAAGGAAAAGTTCTTCAATGGAGTCAAAAGAGAAACAAACTAGGATGTGGAGAAAAGCATTGAGAGATTTGCACTGGTTTTTAATGCTGGTATTCAAGATTTTTCAATGAAAAATGTTGAAATTGTGGCACAAAATATAAGTAGCAAAAAAAGGTAACACACAAGCAAGAAATACAGTGGTTGTATTTACAGTTAAGGCAAAAAAGTTGAAGGCAGCCATTAGAGGCAAGTGAGAACTCGGTCAGTAGCACAGAAGGTTGTATTTCTGTTATGATAAATCTTTGTATCTATTCCGAGATGCCCTGCTTTCTCCCTGCTCTGGCTCTGTCTGGACAATCTAAATGTGTATGGGTGCGTGTTCTCAGCAAAGGGCAGAAAGTCAAGTGCCGGCTCCACCCTGTTCCAAGCTGGCAGGAATGGTCTGCAGCTGTTCGGACGTGTTGGCGTACGGCTGTTCAGTACTGGTAGATCTTCCCAACCACATCAGGTCAGGCGCTCCAGCTGATGTGCCTACCAGTGTATGGAGGCATGGTCTTCTCTCCAGGGTTTAGATTCCTTTCTCGGAGTTGGAAAGGCATTACCAAAACACTGAGATCGACTCATACAGTTGACTCTATTAATGGTTTTTCTTTTTTTTTCTTTTCCATAGGCATGTATCCAGATCCAGCATCCAGTGCCAAAGTATTCGGTTGCACCCTCCCTAACTTTTAGGTGTTTAAGCTTTTTAGTGAAGCCTGTCCCACTCCAATGGACAATAGCTGAGCTGCTGCTGGGGTATGCATAGGAGGACTCTGTGCCCTAAGGTGCACAAACACAGTGCAGTGGGTAGACCCTGGCTGGAGGCCAGGTGCCTCACCAAGCTGCTTTATCACTGCCCTCCCCAGCTGGGCAGGGGAGAGAAAACATAACAAAATGCTCACAGGTCGAGGTAAGGACAGGGAGAGATCATTCACCAATTACCATCCTGGGCAAACACCCTCAGCTTGGGGAAAAATTAATTTAATCATCACCAATAAAATTAGAGAAGAAGAGAATGAAACCAAATGTTAAAACAGCTTCCTCACACCCCTCCCTTCTTCCTGGGCTCAGCTTCACTCCTGATTTCTTTACCTTGAGTAGCACAGGGGAACAGACAGGGAATGGGGGTTGTGGTCAGTCCATCACACACTGTCTCTGGGGGAGGATCCTCACACTCGGCCCCTGCTCCAGCGTGGCGTCCCTTCCACGGGAGACAGTCCTCCACCAACTGCTCCAATGTCAATTCTTTCCATGGGGTGCATTCCTTCATGAACTGTTCCAGCATGGGCCCTTCCGGCAGGGTGCCATCCTTCAGGAGCGGTCTGCTCCAGCCTGGGTTCCCTGCGGGATCACAAGCCCTGCCAGCAAACCTGCGCCAGCATGGGGCTCCTCTCCCCACGGGGCCACAGCTCATGCCCACGGGATCACCGCCTCCTTTGGGTATCCCCCTGTTCGCACGCAGGGTCCTCCCTGGGTGCAGGTGGGTCTCTGCTCCCCCGTGACCCTCCACGGTTGCAGGGCACAGCCGGCCTCACCACGGTCTGCACCATGGGCTGCTGGGGAATCTCTGCTCCAGCGCCTGGATCACCTCCTCCCGCTCCTTCTCCACTGATCCAGGGGTCTGCAGAGCTGTTTCTCTCACATCTCGCTCTGTCTCTCGCTGCAGTTCTCATTTTTTTCCCCTTCGGAAACACATTATCCCAGAACCGCTACCACCTTTGCTGATGGTCTCAGCTTTGACCAGCAGCGGGTCCCTCTTGCAGCTGCCTGGCATTGGCTCGGTGGGACACAGGGAAGACTTCCAGCAGCTTTTCACAGAAGCCACCCCTGTAGTCCCCCTGCCACACAAACCCAGTACACATTAGTGTCTCCACTTAAGTGTGCATATTGGCTTAGCGACTTTAGCAGGATTGCTTTACTTAGGCCTAATTGTGACGGCTCTGCCTGCATGGTTTGTGTGGTAAGGTGTGGATCTTGCAGGATTTGAGGGTGTTTTGCTTTTTCAAAATATTTGAATAGGGATGTTTAAGTGAAGGGAGGTGTTTGGTTTTTTAAAGTGACATTTCTCGGGATCATGTTTTGCATTTCAGTGCTTCATGGGTGTATGAAGTAGCAATCATGAGGGATGCAATAAAAGGAATTACACCTCTTATAGAAAAATACTCCCTTTGCTTAAAATCAGCAGATCAGTTCTTGCTTCAAGTGCTGGAGCTTCTAACTTTAAAGGAATCCTGAGAAGAGTTACTGGACTATTTATTAATATAGACTCATGCTGAATGCCTGAAAAGTTTACATGACTGCACAGAGCTTCCTCTTGAAGGCAATCTAGATTCTTGTGCTGTAATGGGCCTTTGCTCTCTGTCAACAAACAAGCAGCTTTGTAATTCCCTAAACTCAGGTGGATCTCGGGTGGAAATAAACAGATGAAAGATGAGGTTAAAATAAGAGGTGAATCTCTTGCACTGGGTTCTTTGTGTGAAAGGTGTTACTAATAAAGCTACAAATACTTTTACTGATAAATGTTTTCTACCATTTTATTCTTGTTTGGTCTCATAGTCCCCAACATAGCTCCATTTGTTCGTATGGTTGAACTGTGTTTCTCTCTTTCCTTCTGTTACCAAGTTTTTGTTTCCTGGTGAAATTCAGAGTCCCTTTTTCTCAGCTGCCCTTGAGTGGGCTCAGGAATCCAGTAGTTCCAGGATCTTTGTAGGACTGGAGACTCACACTACCTCTGAGAGGAACTGGGATGGATTTGTACCTGCTGTGAGGGGTGAGAATTCTGCCTACTGTGGGTGGACAGAGATGATTTGACCTATACCCTGAATACCAAGAAAGGGGTTTAGATGCTTAAAAAGGCAGAAGAGTTGAAAGAGATGAACACCTACTGTGGCATTACATACAAACTGCATCATCTTCAACACATTAAGTTTTTAAAGTGCTTAACTATAAGAACACTGACTTAGGATATGAATTAATCTATGTCATCTAGAAACTGCATAATGAAACCATGGGTTTGCAGAAGTCTGTATCTCAGTAGTGAGTGATATTACCTGATTGTAACTACTGACTTGTTTTCAAAGAGTGTAGTACCCAACAGGAAAAAAGAACAAAAAAACCCCAACCAACCGAAAAACATTTTAATGAAAACTTAGCTTATAATTTCAACTATATAGAAATTATAGCCTGACCTCATTCCCTGAGGTGGTTTGGTTTTTTTTTTTTTTGGAAGTGAAAGTAGATACTTATTTCCACAGGAAATAGTGTGGAGATGCAACAAATTCAGGAAGGTACAACTGATAGAGCTGAACCTGTCAGCAATTACTTGATTGAAACATGTTTGCAAAGAGAGATGATAGTTGCTTTTTAAGGTGTATCTTTAATTGCCCGTACCCAGGAAAGAAGTTAGTAACCTTGCCTTGTCTCTGAGACCATCTGAAAGGAATCATCTACAACAGGTGCCTGAAGCCTTGGATATAGTTACAATTCATAATTATCCAAAGCCATAATAACTTTCTGCATAACCTAATTTTACATAACTTAGAGCAGTTTGGTACTGGTAATGTACCATACCATAAGTAATGTGGTAATGATACAAGCTGCTAGAGAAGCTTTGGAAAGAACCACACCTGAGTGCCATTTTGGCAGTTTGTTAATCCAGACTCTCAGGATTTCAGGATGAAATATTACTTAGTCACAGTTGGCAACTGGCAATGAGCCCAGAGGTTCTGTTTTGCCAAGGTAAACACAATGTAGTTGTACGTTGTGTGCAGTCCCCAAAGCCAGCACAGGATTCCAGCCTGTTGGAAGCCTTAAATAAGACAGTCTTTGTAGCAGTGGTGTGCCCAAACGGATTCTTAACGTGCACAGAAGGAAGTATACACCGAAGAGAGAAACTCTGCAGAAAGAGCTGGGATGGATGACAGCTCTTGATCTGCTCACTGAACAGCAAAACCAGACAATTACTATAGCGTGCTGCTGGAGAAATCAACCGTGAATGGTAGTGGTTTATGAAAGCTGAAGATCACATTAAAACTGACAATCCAGGGAGTCAAAAGTATGTTACACGAAAAGTCATATAATTTGTTAAAACACATTTATCCCTTGGTGCATTTGTTTTCTTGTTTTCTTTTATCTGTTTTTAAACCAATACAAATCTTTTACAAGCCAGAAACTGAGAGCTGACACAAATTCCTCCCTGAGCTAGAGATCCTTAGTCTACTGATGCATGCTTGCCAATTAGGCTTGTCATTATTCCTAAATTTAACATTGGAAATAAGAGAAATGTGAGTACTGGGAAAGGTGTGGTACAAGTGGACAAAAGCCCGAAAAATATAAAGATGGTACTTCATCTTTCAGGTGTCCTTCTATCCAGATAATGCAGCATTCTTGCGGCACCAGAATGCAGCAACATAAGGAACAGGTTGTTTTTTAAAGTCTTCTTTCTTGTTTGTGTAGGAGATGTAATTTTTCCTAATGTGTGTGGAGGTTCATCTGAGGAGGAATAGTGGACAGTTATTTCCAGAGCTCACACTCCATATGTTCACAACCACTTTTACTGTGCTGTCAAAGATAAATGAAATGGGAGATGTCTGATGAGCAGACTACCAGACTGAGATATTATGTCATGGTTTGAGGTAAACCATGGCGAAGAGGGAGGAATTTTTTTCCCCTTGTGTCCTCTGAAGGGCATCTTAATAACCCATGCTTTGTACAGCTGAAATGAAGCTGTGGGTTCACTGCCACGTTATTGCAGTTGCCTGCTCATCATACTGGAGTCTAAACAACGGTTTCCTCTTGCAGTGTGAAATGATGTGAAGAGAACAGCCACGTGAACTGAGCCCCTTCACTTTCCTGATTCCATCCTTCCCCACACTTTCTCTGCTTTCCACTGCAGTTAGAAACACTTGAGGGTCAAAGCTGCCTTTTATAAATGTGAACCACTCTGTACTGCTATTGACAGTCACTCAGAGACACCCCATGGTTTGCCCTGTACCACTGTGATAACCATTCCTCTATCACAGTCAAAAGTATCTGGGTACTGATACGACTGAGCAGGCAATAAATCTGGGATCTTTCTGGGATACTAGCTGAAAAGCTACTAAGAACAGTGAAGACATACAGGAAGAAAAATAAAGATGTTTCTGTACCTCAAGATCTCACTTAACAAAGCTGGGACATCATTTTCTCACTGGCAGCAGCTTAGAGGCCTCAGTTCCCAGAAACCTCTCATCACTTTGCAACTGCAAAATGGAAAGAAATTTTCAAGAAAATATGTTCAACAATTGTTGCTATTTAAAATACCAACTCAAAACTGCAGTATATCTTACTCATATCCCTCACACTTCCAAAAGGGTCCTTTTTACCTTAACATAATTTGTGACATCTTTCTTAGTTTAACTGGGCATCACAGACTGTGACTATACTCCTTCTGGCAAACTAGTCAGTCCAGCATGCTGGCAACATTAGGGCCCGGTGCTCCTCAGCCAGGAAGGTTTCTCTAACTCAGTCTTTGCTTAAGTGAGAGTTTCCTGTTGGTAATCTAGAAAAGTATATAAAGAGCAGTTTTCTTGCCTCTTTCACAGAAATGGAGACCACCTGTGACCTATTGTTTTTCAGACAATTTTCTACAACCAGCTTTTGGGATCCTTCTACTTGCCAGAGTTTGGTGTGAGCTAGCATCACCTCTTGTCAGCAATCATTTGGCAAGGAGCATCCTCATTATCACACCCTGAGATATCTAGGCCCTACAAGTATTAGTGGCACTTGTTCAGCAGTCTGGATGTGATGAATCAGCTTTTTCTGAAATGTGTTATTTCAGTCAGGGCTTAAATTCTGATAAGGTTGTGATGCTTGCTGGTGATGTCCAAATCTCACCTTCAAACCAGAAACTCATATTTTATCTCCATAAATTCAAGCCTGATGATGATGAGAAATTAATGTGAAAAGACCTGAAGAATAATGGATGAGGTTAAAAAAAAAAAGTTACTATGGGATTGAGAACCTGCATATACCAGCGTCCAAGGATGCACCAAGCAACAACGTATCAGCACCATCTGCTGCCAGCAGGGACCAACTACACAATTTCGACATACTGATTTGGGATTATTTTTACAGCAAGCTACAAAAATTCTTCCATGTTTCTAGTACCTAAGTGAAATAATCGAGCAATTGAGGCTGCACAGGTTCCATAAGTGGAGCCTAAAACGAGTCCACAGTGAGAAAAAAATGAAGACAATCAAGACGACCTTTTCAGTTTGCTTTGAAGACACGTTAGTGAGATGCTGGGAGAACTTCAGAAGTGATATGGTTAGTTGTGGCCAGCATTTCTAAAACAAAACTACCTTGTTTAAAATTCAGTTACAGTTTCTAAGTGACAACAGAGTTTTTACCTACCACATCATTTCCAAAATGCCAGGTACTTCAAGTGAAGAAGTGGGTTTTAAGGATATCCTTGATGTTGTAATACTTGCCTAACCATCCAGTGCGTGCTTCTTAAAAAACAAAGCAATTCAGACCGCCCCATGGCACTTGTGCTTACTTGTGGATTTTATTTACCACCTGACAACTTCAGGATGTAGTTATTCTTAGGCTACCAGCAAGCATAGTATCTTGGCCTGTTTTCCACTTGTTAATCAGCATTCAGAAAGAGCTTTTGCAGAAAAACCTCCAAACCTTTTCTCATAACTGGTCTGTGGGGCATACATGCAAGAGTTGAAGGTTCACAGGCAGGAATCACTGCTTGCAGTACCAACTGCAGTGAGTCATATTATTTACTGTTTAATGCCTTGCTCTGTACTAATTAATCCTAATTCTAATTCACTCAAACAAAACCCTGACTTTGAGAGACTTGTGGCTTTTATTCCAGTTTACAACCATATAGCTCTCAGACTGTGACATCTTTCCTTCCATTATGAAACAAACTGCATGGTTACAGGTTTGCTATTCTGAAAGAAACTTTTCCGTGCAAGCAAAAACTTTGTTAGAGGCCCAAACACTCGTCTGATAGGTAACAGTTGGATACACCTCACCTGAATGTTGCTGATATGGTGAGCTGGCTTTGCAGGACAGGTCAGCAGCTGCTGTTAACGCTCGTAACATTAGCCTTGTAGGAAGAGCTCACATTCAGTTAAGAGAACAACTGAAGCTTTGCAAAACAGTCCTTTGTGGGGGTACTCTAGCAATGCCTTGTGTGTTTGTTTAAACATTAATCAACAGCAAGCCTACGTTAAAACAGTGAGGAGTGACTCGGCCACTTCGTGTCCTGGGTATGCTTAGTTGTATCCTTACTGATACAAAGTCAGATAATAAAATGACACTTTTGAAATGGTTTTCCCTAGATTTGGAAAAACAGCTCTATCATCCCATACTTAGGTATTGCCTACAACTCAGGAATTAATAAAAATACTATCCTCCACTGTCTTGCTTACATGATGCCCTTTTGCAGATATTGCATGTGCAGCTATAGAAATAGAACTGAGACTCTACATGAGAGGATTTTTGCAGGAGAATTTTTTTTTGTTCAAATAATACTTTTCCAAGTGAAAATTTAGAAAAATGTCTTCTATTTTCCTGGGGAAAAAACCTGGAAACTAAGAAAGTCAAGAAAACACTGAGAACATTTTTTAGAGTGGCACTGTTTCTTACTCAGAGAAAATAGCACTTTTAATGTTGATTCTCAGAGCCAGAAGGTAGAAAGAGGAAAAATGGGCCATGTCTCTGAGCTTTTGTTGCTTGAAAACCCAAGTGGTATCACTCCAAATGTTGAAACTAACAAGGGGGAAAAAACCAAAAACCTGACTGTTCCAAAATTATATTGAAAAAAAAAAAAAAGGAAGGTCTATAGAGTGGTAACTCTCCTTTTCCCTGCCCATCTCTTTGGATTGAACTAAAACACCTGTCTCCCAACAAAACAAAATCATGCCTTTGTTCCTACCAAAACTGTGCTCCAGTTTTCTCAGGTGAAGTGAGTGCCCAAGGGTACATACAATCCCCCTGCACCCATAGAACTCCATAAAACCCCTCCATGAGCAACTCATCCGCTGGGATAAA
>NW_010239802.1:0-18081 GCF_000690775.1 Eurypyga helias | reverse complement strand
CCATTCTGTGATTCTATGATATTGACCCTTAAACAACATTACTGAAATAATTATACAGGAATGAAAAAGGAAAGGTTTTCTAGAGGCTGAAATTCTTCATCATTCACCTCAGACCAGAATGATCTCTCCTGTTGTCTGAAAATGCTTACGGTTTTGGGGTTGGTGTTTTGGTTTGGGTTTTGTTTGGTTGGTTTTGTTGGGGTTTATTAATTAATTTAAGAACTTAATTTAAAACAGTAGGAAAAAATAAGAGAATACTTTATGATTTTTCATTTCAAAATGCGTCTTCCCCCCAAAACACGTTGCGAAAGTATTTATACGATTGTTTTTTCAGAAAGTTACTGATTTCTTGGGGATTTAATACATATGCATTGTTCAGCTTTGCTATGTTTTTTAATACAAGATGCATCAAATATCGAGATGACCTATAAACTTATGTGGATTTGAACATAACATGGGATAATAAAATGCTGAAGTGGTATCCTCAAATAAAGCTGACAGAAAGAAAAAAAGCCAACCCCCTCCAAAAAATCCAGAAAACAAATGCCACACCACAATATCCAAACAAAAAATCCTGTCCTTAACTCTCAAGTTAGCCTTGGTGATTTTAAACTTAACCATCCAGTACACTACCCTAAATTCAGAAGGGTTCTCCATATGCTTCTATTCCAATTATTTTGTGTTCTTTCTTAAAACAACCTCTCAGAGCAACTGGCAGCTCTATAGGCTGTTGGTTTTTTCTTTCATATGCGTTCTTTCACATCTGCAGATAAAAAGGGAAGATTAGCCCCCTAAAGGGCTTTTTACACTATGTTGGGTGAAGTATGCATAGTAACTTTTCTATGGATGTGTGCTAATTTTACAACATCAGGACTAAATTTCAACTGCAGTAAAACAGAACTGTGGATTAACAGGAGACACTTGGTAACCACTGGTTTTAGAAAGCACTCCAGTTCCCTAAACTTCAGTTCAGCTTTAAGTGCCTGGTACCAGGATGGGTGGTTATCTCCCGGTTACTCTATATGGGCTAACGAGTTAAGACAATGCTTGCATGTGACTGTGAATTTTAGATAAATACATACACAAGACGAAACTTAAAACTACTTTACCTACTTAAAATTTCTGCTGCTTTTTCCTAGTGGTCAAGTTGCTATAGAGCTCTGCTGTGTTGTTCAGGAAAGCACAGCTTCATGCCTGCTCCAGTGATTTCACTCCCCAGGGCTGCCATGAACAAATGCAAATCACATGGACGGTGATCTTGTCAGATCTCATAAGCAAAGCAAGACATGGCCTGGTCAATATTAGAATAGGAGATTTCAAATATAAGCTTGAAACAAGCCTGTGAAACTTCTTGTACACCGAGTTGAAGCCACTCAGTGCAGCTTCCCTGGAACATCTTCCTCTCCTCCAAGTATTTTACTCTATTGCTTTTCCTGGTCAAGAAAGACCATTGGAAAACGTAGTTGTAGAAATGGCAAAAATAAGAAGCCAGCTGCTCAGTTTATTCGGGGGCCCTGCAACTCACACTGCAGTTTAAAAGAAGTTGCACAGAAACTTCAGTCAGCAAAATTTAAAAAACACCTTATTAGGACTGGATTTGCCAAGGAAAAAGCAAACACTCAAGGAATTCCCAAACGCAATGCAAATATAATGTAATTATATTGTCCTGTGACAAAACAATTAAAAGCAATGAAATTTTGACTGTTCTCACTGTAAGTGTTAAGAAGTTCAGGACCAGTATTTAGTTTTCTGGCAGTCCCACTGAGAAGCTCCAAGGTAAACCAGACAACATACTTGAGGTGGTAGTATTGTTCCACAGCTTCACAGCAGCATCAGTCACCTTGGAGCACAGAGACTGACTGACAGTACAGAACAACAGCAGCTTACCTAAAATATTTTGACTGTTCTCACTGTAAGTGTTAAGAAGTTCAGGACCAGTATTTAGTTTTCTGGCAGTCCCACTGAGAAGCTCCAAGGTAAACCAGACAACATACTTGAGGTGGTAGTATTGTTCCACAGCTTCACAGCAGCATCAGTCACCTTGGAGCACAGAGACTGACTGACAGTACAGAACAACAGCAGCTTACCTAAAATTACATTTTGGAAGGTGTATAGACTTTCCCTACTCTCCCTACAAGGTTACACTCATCAAGAAAAAACTCTCTGCAGTGCTTAAGAAGTACAGTCACATCTTTCTAAATGCTTTGAAAAAAAATTAACTGGTACACATGTATTAAATTGGATCCACAAAGATTTATGTCTAAGTAGGGACCGGTGACTGCCCAATCTCAGGGAGTAGCAGGGGAAATAGGATTAAACAAGTTATTTTAAAAAAAGAAAAACCACCAAACCACCACACTATTATTTTAGGTGCCAGATTTAAGGCTTCAGCTTTGAAAATGACTGCTGGAAGGTTCAAGGTCCCTACAGGAATAGTTGGGTGGTGAAGAGCTGCTGGAACGGGTTGTGTAGAGCTGCTGTAGACTTGCCAATACATACTTGTATCCAGCTGGTCCCAATTAATAGGATATATCCTGGTGGTTGTTGGCAGCTTTCAAGCGGCTCTAACTTATGCCACAGACCACGCTGGCAACCAGAGGACTCTGGACAAAGACTCTGCATAGATGGCACAAAGTCATTTCCACACTCTGCAGAAATGCATCAGACAGCTGAGTGGACAGGAGTACAGCAGTGTAATACACTGACATATAAAAATAAACATCTTGGGGGGATAATGAGAAAAAAGTAGTGTGGACCATTTATACCCAACAGCAAATGCCATTTAATTCTCATTTTAAACTGATTTCCACCATCTGCCCCTTTCACCCTCACCTCCCCAGCCCTACAGAGACATCTCTGGCGTGTTTGCTGCATTCACTATGTTTCACTGAGGCAAATCTAGGTATAACCAGTAAGTTTAACAATAATATTCTCAAAGAAATTCGGAGGAATCATTCACCTAAGGAAAATAGTAGTCCAATTACCTAATCCGAATTACTATTCAGACAGATCATTGTTTTCAATACACAGAAACAGCCCTGCCAAAAGCAGTAACACAGCTTTTCATCTTTAGTAAAACTTTGTTAGAAAAAGGGAAAGAACTGATGATAGTAGGGTCAGTGAAATTATGGTTAAAGAGGTTGAAGTATTTCTTAAAGGCAAAAGGCCAATATGAAGTATTTTGTTATTTTCTTTCAAAGTAACACTCATGTAAATTTCATGGAAGGGTACAGTTATTCAGAAACTTGAAGACGCTGTGTATACAAGATGTGTCAGCAAGTTCAGTATTTGGAATATTAAAGAACTTCATCAGACAGTAAGCCAGGCAATCGATAAAACAGTAACATTAGTAGTAAGACAGTAATAAGATTCTGCTGCTTAAAAGATACTTGACAAAAAGAGGAACAAGAAGAATTTCATAGAATTTACATTTTGTACTGCAAATTCCCATTTTATGATTCTCTGCTCTTTCATGTTTCTGTACTTCTGAGTGTTTTTAAGCTGAGTATCAATTACATACATTTTTTTTAATATTAAACACCACCTCTTAAAATAAAGAGGAAGGTTCAGTGAGAACATAGCTACAGCAGCACCAGTCAGAGAACGGAGTCATGAGGCTTATTCACATACTTCAGACCAGGACTCAAACTTCCCCCCACAACTCTGAAGTGTTCAGGTTCCTGGGAATAAGTGCAGGCAATATGGCAAGCATGCTCATGAATATATTAACTGAAAAGAACTATTCTCCCCCCCATCTCCAGTTAATATATATCAGGGGAAAACATGAAAAGAGTCTCAAATAGCTAAATATCTCTGGCTAAAAATATCAAGAACTCCCTCAGCTGGAAGTTGTTAGCAGAGCTCTGATCAAAATAAGGAACCAGGACAGCATAAATTCTTTCCCTTCCCTGCAGAAAATAAACTACATTTGGGAGGAAAGTATTCAAAACACAATAAAAGAGGTGACTCACCCCTATCCACATACAGTACACACTGGAAGGAGGGGTGGGGCAGCAGAACGGGGCTCAAACCCAGCCATGAGGTCCTGGTGGGAGGAGAACAGCCGTTCCTCGCACCACGGGCACGCACAGTTCCTGCCGCCGGCGTCAGTCTGGAACGGTTACCACAACCGTTTTGTAGTACACGCAGTACTCCTGCCCTGAAAGACGACCGTGGCACCTGAAGGTCTCCAGAGACAGGTAAATGACCAAACCGAGCAAATGATGACTCCTGGAGCCTCTAACTCTTCCCCTCAAGCGGGATGCTCCTCCAGACGGCTGCTCACACCTACGCAGGCACCCAAAGGTGGTGGGTATTTTAAATTAACCTCTTCACCAACCACATTTCCAGACCTGGACGGGATTCTTAATTTCTTATTTATTTCTGAAACTTAAGGTGACGTAGTCAAAATGAGCAAACCCAGAACTAGAAGAGCCAGCTGTGTTTTGGTTTGCAGGTAGACACATGCACATCGTTCAGTTGTTTCATTTTTGTAAGCAGGCAGGGTACTGACAAGCAAGCACAGTCCGCCCATACTTAAGTGCCTTCCACACTCAGAGGACTAAAGGCCAGTAGAAGGGACTCATGTCAACTAGGTAAGAAAAATGGCAACCATGCTGCCCTTGGACAACTAAACCAGCAGATAATCTCCACCAGTATCACATTACCTCATTCTGGATGTGAAAGTCTCAAAACACTAGAGGAACTGCATAAACAGAAATGATCTCGCTAAAGCAGTCTTACCATTTCGTAACCATATTAACTGAAACTTGTACATCACGTTGGGTCACACTACACCAGGGACACTCAAGAGTTTCCTAGAACCGTCCAAGTGCCTCCTTCCACGTGGCATCTGACAGAAGGACAGGATGCTTCTGTACGCTAATGCCTCCACTTAGGTGGAGAAACAGAAATTCAGAAAAGAAAAAATATCAGTACAAGTCTGCTGACCGTCAGCAGACGCTGTAGTTGAACATCACTTACATGAATGTCCCTGAGATTGCTGAAATGTACTTAATTTTTACAAATTGTGACAATAAAATATATATATGAGAAAGATAATTCTCATATGTGTTTCTCATATATATATATATATATATATGAGAAAGATAATTCTGCCACTAGGAAACACTCATGTACCAACCACTTCAGGCAGTGACACTCTTGGACGCTAAATTACAGAGAATAAATATTAAGAGGAAGAGCATCTGTGGGTTGGAAAATGTCAGTTTACTTAATTTGAAACTTTAAATGCAGAGTTTAAAAAATCTTTGACTACTGTGTGAGGACACCTCAACATCTTCACTGAAGGAGTATCACAGCACAACTCATAGGTTACATAAATCACGTCACTGAATGTTATCATCTTTTCTACCTGTTTATAGAATTGATTTCTTGCTTTTACATGTTGGATGAAAAAACATGCAGAGAGATGCTGGGAAGCTTCCTATGCTAAATGGTGGGTTGAAGGAAGAGGAGATGGAAGCCTGGTCCAAGGGTGACCTCTAAGTAGCCAGGCATATCATATACTAGTGTAGAACACAGCATTTTTATCTTATGATCCTTACAACCATCAGGCTGTGGAGCAAAGAGGGTTCAAACACAACCTCGGTACTTAAGACAGTTTATGTATTGTTTCAAAAAGTGGAACATCTGGCTGGTCCTTTTTGAATGTTTATGTTTAGCTAAAATATCTGCTGCTAGATTAGGAGCACAGGTCCTACTCCATTCACATTACCCAGGGCCCTGGGTAATCCAGAACATTAACCTCATCCTTCCAAAAGCACAAATTCTCTACCCATCTGACCTATTTCTACCGCACTCGGTACACTAGGTCGTAGAAACGTGCCTTTCACAAACAACGCAATAAAGTCACGTCAATACGCAAACACATAATTTTTGCAATGCACGTGCCAAGGTATCAGCTAGGAGAGGACTACCAGGTGAGAAAATGGAACAGCACCTCGTACTTCATTCTGTTTCAGATGGCTTTCAGAATTTACCCAAACCAGGGAATCAGACTGTGAGGTTCTCTACCAACAGAAAGTGATGCTTTGGAATTCAGCCACGGTACACTCTGAGACCAAATCCATAAGTACATTCATTCACTAGACCAAATCAATAGAGCTGGTGGAAAAGAAAAACAAAACAAAGGCAAACAAAAAAGGATAATCCTCTGGGGCACAAAAGCTTCCTCAGGTTACTTTGGCAGCCAAAAGGGAAGAAAAAACTATCTTTTTTGGATAAGCTTGTGTCAAGTGCCAGGGGCTATCCAGGGAGACACACTGATGGAAGTTTTGGGGGAATAAGAACCTTGTTTTAGCAGATAAGCATTAGGGGGGGGCCTGTAAATTCCTCGGCAGAAAAAGAATTACATACATGGACAGCTCTTGTTGTTTTCAGATTTTTTTTTTTTTACCATTGCTCTAAACAAATATGTTGCTTTAAGAAGTCTGGTTATTGGGTAGGTCTGCCATTGCTCCCAAAGAGAAGTAAATCACAGGTGTTGTATACAAAGTCAGCCTTGGTGAAGTAACTGCAGTGACTACACAACAGACCATTTGCAGGCTACAGGTAGGATGAAGTAAATTTCACGGTTCCATACCCAGAGACATGACCAGGGTGAAGTGGATCGAAAGTCCAGTTAGTCTATTAACTCTGAAAATGCCTCTTCTAATTTTACTCCATATTTGGATCAAAATGGTTTGTTAGTTTGGTTTGTTGTGTTTTTTTTTTTTTCATCTACCCATCTCTGTGATTCAATACATGCAAATGATGTCCAGTTGCCTGTTCTAAGGACAAAGATATTAACCCCACCTTCCAAGCTTTAATATATACACAGACCTATGCATAAATACACACACAATACAGTATGGATAATTAGTACATTCCATTTCAGACTGGGAGAATACAATGGTCATCTTCAGTTATGTTAATTCTTTACATACGCTATTGGACTGGAAAACCAGAAATTCGAAGTCAGTTGCAGGCATGCTAAAAAATAACTGTGACAGAACTGGCTCTAAGTTTAGCTGAAATCCATAACTGAATCACAAAAAGAACATGAAACATTTCCATTTTATGCTGCAGCATACACAGCAACCCCTCTGCCAAGTGACACCGTTGGTCTCTTTCACCTGTTTTTTTGTTTCCCCTTGTTACAGCCCCATTGGAATGTTTCAAAATAAGGTGCTAGAAAGCCTGAGGCATATGTGGCACTGTCACAGGTTAGATTTCCCTTCATTTTCTTCAATTAATCTTCCATCTGTACGCTGAATTAGTGAGAATTTCCAGTGTTTGTGCTGACAGAAAAGCGTGCTCACTTACGTCCACAACCCTTCCCAGAAGCAAAGCTCTTCTCTGTAACAATACATTACACCAGAGAGCCCCTGTAAATACGTTTTGTCTACTGAACGTACTCACTGTGCAAAGCGAAATTAAACAGAAACTAATACCAAAACACCTGAAGTTTTAGGTGTTTCCTCTCGGCTCAGTTTCTCAGCCCTAGACTGGCACCAGCAAGAGTCTGTTTCGCACTACCCTCTGCTCTGCTCTGCCCACACCACCTTCCGACAAACGCTCCCCGTGTTTCAAAGCCTGAGGACATCCAGCTGCAGCAGCACCTGAGCATCCCAAGCACTTTAGCCATGAAAACGAAGACCACTACAAGCGTACCTCCCTAACTAGTGGGTAACTGTGAACTGACACCATGGACGCAGAGCTGGCTGCTCACACAAAGCAGCAAACAAGGATTTTTAGCTCTGGGTGATGTCTTGAGTGTTTTACCAGTGCCGGCTACAAAGGACCAACGTGCTATTAAGGAGGCAGAAACAAGACTAACGGTTGTGTCACTGGGAACCTTCTCGTGGGCCTGGACACAGCCTGCAGTTTTTGGCCCATGTTCCTTGTCAAGTGTTTGCCCAAGAGCCTGCAATATGGCACAGGTACACCCGCAGCCTACTGCAGGCACGACTGTGCGTTTTCAGGTGCATTTGTTTGCCTCACAATCTGAATATTAAAACCACAGAGTCCTTTTTCAGCTTTCTACGGTATTTCGTAAGAGCTTGACTAGGCAGTAACGAGTGAAACACTGCTCAGTTCAGTTGCATTCCTTATGGTTTTGTGATGAGAACACCTTCTCCTGTCTATTATGCCTTTTTATTTTTTTAAAAGAGTAATCCCACACATAATTGGAGACTGACATCAGGCAACTCCAAACTCTTTTTTTCTTCTAATTTTGAATAATTAATTACAGACTTACAGGGCTGTTTAGGGAATATTGGCAAAGATTTGTAAGTAACTTTCTCAATTACTAGAATTAGTACAAATATACCTGCATTCAGTATTCCAGTCTGAATTTATTTTTAATCATCTATTTAAGATGTTCTGCAAAACCCATACAAAATAAATTTTTCATTCACTCTTTATAGGTTCTTCAACTACAGGTGGACAAATTATTTGATTCCTGCATCTTCAAAGCATAAGATACAGCTTTCTTTGTGTTTTGCTGCATTAGTCTCTCATTTTATTTCAAAAAAGATTTTAAAATATGTATAACTAGGATTGCAGTTACACATGTCTACAGATACTGGTCTCGTAAGAGTAAAAATCTTTCTGTTATAAAGAATTAGATGTACAGATACTAAAATTAAAAGTGACACTGAATTTGAGGAGCTGCATTAGAAGTCAGAAACACCGGTATGTTGTACCTTTCATATCTGCTTGTCAAGCATAACACCATTACTAGAGGCATATTTCTGTATTTCTCACATTGCTCTTATCTTCTGATCAGAAGCTCTCCTTTACCTCTTCTAGCTTTCTATGTTTTTTACATACTGTTCTGTGTGCAAGTTCTACGTGTTTATTTGTTGATCACGTACTTCTCCTATTCCAACCTGGAAAATCACCTTTCATTTGTATTATTTTACAACAAGCATATAAACAAACAGAAAAAAACCAAACAATTCCTCAGGTTAGAGTATATGCTTTCAAGGATTTAAAACATTCTCCATGTACAATACTCTCTAAATCTTTTCTTAAAACTGGCATCAGCAGAGAAGTCTTTTTGACTTGCAGAAGGGAGCATGTCCCCTGTCTGTGCAGTGGCAGGAGGCTGGAGCAGTTCTGCTGCCCACCACCAAAGGCGACGGACTGCTGGAACAAGCTGCTGAACTGCACTTGACCGAAGTTTAGGAAGCACTTACAGAAGATGCAATAAATTCAGACAACTTTTCACTGTATTACTCAGATGCCTTTGACTTACAGTTTGCATTTCAAGGCAGATTTAACAATATTTAAACAAAATTTAACCAATTTAGGAGGATTTTAATAATAAAGGAATGAACAGTTAAGAGACTGCCAATGGGAATCCTAACCTTCACTTCTAGGGCAGTTTCAGATTTGGCAGGGGAGCTTCACTATTCCCAAAATACCTGATGCAATTTCGTGAGCTCATCCACACTCCCGACCACATAAATAACGCCTTTCGACTCACCACCACCCCCTCAATTCAAAGACTGACCTAAACAGGAGTAGTCAGACCCAACCAAGACTAGCCCCCGCTCTTTGAGGGCTAGCTGGGAGAAAAGAACAGTAAATGAAACATTTAGTGTGGAGAAAGAAAAGGAGTTTTGGCTTATCAAATCTTGCTGTTGCAATTACAAGGATCTGATAAAGCACCACAACTTCCACAGTGGAGCATCGTGTGGCATCCTTACTTCCAGCTCCATAAATCACAAAATATTTATGACACAATCATACAGCCTGTCAGCCACATGATCCATTTTGTCCTGAGACTGTCAAGAACAACGTATTTATTAAGGAATTATAGTTCCATTTCTGCACTCAAGTATTTTCATCAGAAAGCACAGCCCTTCCAACATGACAACAAGCTACCTCAGGTTGCCACAGACTTTGCTGCAATTTTTTTTTTAACCTATGAAAACACATTCCAAGACTAACAATGTCACTTTTTTAGAAGCACTAAGTTGATAACCACAGAAAACAGATAGTGGTTTACCCTCCTCTAACTACCTGCAAAAATACTAAAAATAAATGGGCAACATACATTATATTCATTTTGGCTCTTTCATCACAAATGAAACTGGTTTTCCTTAAAACAAGATGTAGATGTCAAAGCTGTGCGCAAGCTGAGGATTGGAGGAGCCAAACACAGGAGGCTCAGGTCACTGTGGGCACAGGGAAGAGGAACACAAAGGGCTTCAGGGAGCCAGTCCTCAGGGGGGGCATATAAGAGAATACAATGGCAAGGCAATTGTCAAGTTGGTATACAGAATAGCCTAGCTGTTAGGCCACTTCTGAGAAAAACAAAACAACAAAAAAAGAGGATCCGAATTTACGCAGCTCTTGAGATTAAGCTCAAACTCACATCACAGTGCAAGGTGAAGGTCTGGCACTGCACAGAAAAGCAAGCAGAATAGAGGCGAGTGGAAACAACCTGTCCAACTGCTCTGTCCAACTGTCTAAGCACTCACATGATGAGCAGGAGTCAACATTTTTGCCTGTTTACACACATTACCTTAATCTGGTATCGGATAAAACAAAATAATAAAAAAAAAAAAAAGGAAAGAAAAATCTTAGCATGTATAAAATAATTTTTGACAAAAAGAGGGGAAAAAAGAAAAGGAAATTTCATGCAGACATCAGCCCGACCATCAGAAACTATACAGAAAAGAATTCCAGAAACAAATTATAAATACCTTCAGCATATAGAGGTGAGAAAGAATCAGCATTACCTGTCAAGAAAAAGAGCTGTCAGCCGAGTGTGGTTTACATGGAAGGGAGTCTGCGCAGTGGGTAAGGAGGAAATAATGGATGGCTTACTAAAAGTTAAGATGCAAGAGCTTTGATTCTTAGCCTTACGTGACATCTATGTAAGCAAAAAGTCTTCATGAAATGAAAAAATGGTGTGCAGTCACATGAAAAAAATGCCAGAATGTTTCTACAAATGAGAGAATGTTTCAAGAAAGCTCTTGCTATCCTGAGCCAATTCCATTAAAAGACTTCATTAATGGAGTTGCATGTAGACATAGAGAAGTGTACATGGTAAGTTGGGAAAGATTATAAGCCCTTTTGGGGACAAGAACAGAGTTAGGAAAGTTAATAAGAGAAAATTCAATACAGACAAATGTAGAGTACTATGCTCAGGAGTAAGAAATCAAATACACAAATATGAAATGGGGAATAATTGGCTAGGCAGCAGCACTGTAAAAAGAACCTGGAGGGCATGTGGACTGCAAAATGGATTATTTATAAAAGAAACAAAAAACAACAACAAAAAACAGGCAAGTGTTCTAGCGAGTATTAGCAGCAATGTTTTATATATAAAACCCAAATAGTATATATTATCTCAAAAGAGATGTAATTATCTCATTCGACTTGGTTCTACACTGTGATCTGGACACACTACTAGTTATACGGAGAAAAAAACTAAAAGAGTCCAGAGGCAGGGATCACAGAAGGTTTAAAGGGGAAAATATTACTCATAAAAATTCTGTTTAATTTTATTTTTATATTTTATGTTTTTATATTTAATGAAGCACAAAAGGAAAAAAAGCTAGGACACCACAGTCTTGAGTACTGCCATATTCCAGTTTCTCAGAAAAGAACATTTTATGTTCCCACCTGTCACTTTCCTGGGACTGGAAAACAGAAATATCCTAAAGCCTAGAGAATCACGCACAGAGGTCATTGAGATTTCTGAATTGACACGTTGGTTGCTCTCTGACAAAGATCTTCTCTCAGCAGCTGAAACAACAGCTACTACCTGACCACTACCCAAACAACCTGGACTCAGGGGTCTGCCGCGCAACTCAGCAGACACCTGACAAAGAAACTTTGGCTTTGACTCAGCCTGGACCAGCACTCCCTTCTGGCTTGTTTGTAGACCAAGAAAGCAGGAACCAAGTGGCCCTAATCCCAAGCAACACAGCTGGGAAGCCTTAAAGTTGTAGCTACTGAATATTCATGAAGAAAAAACATCATCTATCTGTGTTCTTGCTGGTGCCCAAAGAAGCTTTTGCAGAAAACTCTTAAAAGGAACCGTTTTGGGCAGTTGCTAATTACCTGCAGAGTATCATACTCGGCTGCGCAGGACCGTGCCCTTTTCTGCTCCCTGAGGGTTTGTGGAGCAATCACCATGACGCTACCCAGTTACAACAACCCTGAACCATACAGTCACCTATTTGCAGTCCCTCTCCCTAAGGAAAGCAGGCTTGTGAGGTCATGCTGTGTCTAAGTACACAACTCTACACCCTGGACAACTTTTCACTTCATTTTCCAGTTTCAAATATATCCAAAAGAGAGTCAGCAGTCTCAAAAAAAAAAAAAAAAATACATTTCTACAAATTGCTTCAGCTGTTTGCTTTCACAGAAACACCGCAGCGTGACCTCAAGCAGAGAGATGTCCAGGAAATCAGGCTTCACCCGTTCTGCAGCTCACGGGAGTGCTTGTTTCCATCCTAGCCCGGCCTCAACCACAGCCCCTCTGACTGTGCGGTACCAGGAGAGCTGGTGGGCTCTGTGGCAGAGGGGACTGTGCTGCAGATGGGTCCTCCTGAGACCACCTGAAGCAGTCCTCCAGCTCCGGGCATGCCACAGGATGGCTCTCTGTCGTAAGCCACTCGGCTGAAACTCAGCACAGGGGATGAATCATTTTCTGTTCCTGATCTTCCGGATGCCCAAAGTGATGAAATGGCATCTTGTCCTTAGGATCAGTGGCAAAAGAGATGGTGGAAGCTCTATGCACACACCAGTGGTTGATGTGATGCTCCAAAAAAAGATTCACGGCTAAGCAGCCCAAATTTGGCACCCAATAACCAGCAAATATTTTTGCCTTTCACCTTTCTGCACCTTACTGCCGTTTCTAAAACTGGCAGGCAGGCAGGAGTGTCTCGATGCATATTTTTAAAGGTTTGTGAAACTCGGACGCTGGTGCTTGGCACCAAAGAAACAACATATTCTTCCTCCAGGAACAGCTGTATTATGAAACAGCAACTCAGCCATAAGGCACATACCGCATGACAGCAAAACAGCAAATTATCAAACAGCCACTCATTATGAAAACAATGCTCTATTCGGCACAATAAAAACCCAGAGTTTTTCCAGAGGAAAAAAAAATAAAATCAGTGAACATGCATATGAAGACAAAGTAAGAACAACGCTTGGTATCCATCCGTATTTTCCAAGTTATGAGAAGGTTAGTGGGAATGCCAGCACAGCACCCAGACATTGCGCTCGGACACATACAGACACACTATTCCAGCTGCTGTTGAATGGCAATTCCCAACCGTCCTTCCCAAAGCTCAGATATGTCATCTGAGCTACGTTTCAGGACTACCACACACCTCTGCCGTTTCAGCCAAGTCAGTACCTCATAGGTGTTTGCAGGTTTTACCCTGAAGACATTTTATCCCTTGCTCTCCCAGGTACTTGCACGCAGCAGTGAACATTTTCTACTGTATGTTCCTCCTAACTTAATAAAACCTTCCACTTCGTGACCTGTCTCCATGTAGGCATTGATCCTGGCCCTGCCCACTGCACCAGCTCCCACCCAGATCTCTGATCCCAGTGCCAGCCCCCTTTCAGAGCAATTATTTGTCTCCACTCTCCAGACCACCCATTTCCACCCCAATTCCTCTATCCTCCTTCAAGAGCCAACCCCCGTTATCTCTACGTCCTGGCATCTCACGGCTGCAGCCTTAACTGCTCATATTTACTTTCCTTCCAACGGTGCCCAGTCACGTTCTTTTCTCCCCAGGACACTCCTCTGATTCCAGTATCCGCTGCCCTCCCAGCACAGATGAAATATTCAGCGACTACAGTTAGTAAACCCTAAGCATATGCAAATTGATCCTTTTGAAAAGCCTTATACCCTGGCTAAATTCAGATGCTTTGTCATGCAAATGGAAAAAGACATATACCCAGAATAAAATCCCTCATGCTTTTTCAACTAGATTTCAAGCGTTTTGAAGGAGAAGGGTACCATATATTGGTCTTCCACCACAGAAGTTACAAGAACTTTCAAAACATTGAAAAAACACATTTTTTTTCTTTGCCTGATTTTTGAAATGAGCCAAAACGTTTCAACTGGACGAAGCAGTGCACTTGGAAGTTGGGTATGTATTTCAGGGCAGTTATGTTACTATACTGCAGTTACGTTCCTGTGCTCCACCACAGCTACCATTCAGGCTGTCAGCACCTGGTACATCTCCACCACAAAAAAATAAGCAAAAGCAGTTATTTTGAGTGGTCTGAACTGCAGCACATAACATTATCTGAAATACCCACACAGGCTGTCCAAGATACCTGTGCAATATAAGAGAATACCTGTGGCACTGTGATCCACAATAAATACTCATAAATAGTTACCGTTTCTAGAAACTTCCCTTTTGTGCTCTTCCTTATGAAAAAGTGTATTCTTCTAAAATGGCAAAAAGTGTTATGTTTGTAGACTCCCACAGCAGTACACCTGCAACTTTTACAAGTTAGACCTGATGGATGAAATCAGTGTGCAAACATCAGACCTAAATTTTGTGAGACAGGCTGGATTAAACCGCCAATTTTGTTTTCAAAGCAGGGGGAGGGAAATTAAAAAAAAAAAAAAAGAAAAGAAAAAAAAGGAGACAGAGAGACCAATATGTCTTTCACCACCTGAAACTTGAAAAACTAGCTTACCATTTCCCAGGGAAGAGTGCAAATTTATCATTGAAGCCAATTAACTTTAATCTGCATCGTATTTTTATGTAGCCTACAAACATCACAGTGGAAAAATTAACTTCATGATGTAAGTTCATGCAATGCTGTCTTCCCAAATTTGGGGGAGATGGGGGGAGGAAAGCCACAGAAAAACCCATCACACCTGTCTTTGGAAATCCACGAATTCTCAAAAGCCCTTAGAAATCTCAGTTCTCCTAAACAGCAGCAGAATCAAATGAGGAGAGCATTGGTGAGTTTTTCCCCTATTTACAGAGAACCCTACTGGCATCAGCAATAAAATGAGAGAAGTTTGTGTAAATTTCACTCCGTTTTCCCTCTTGGGAAGAGAGATCTTTCAAGGCAGGCAACCACACCACTCGTACAAAGGGGCCGTACATCCCAACAGCCAACCACCCAAAACAGACTTGAGAAGGAACAACAAAGGAGGCATCTTCTTTCTTCTTCAAAGCAGCAGCAAAGTGGGCAAGAAAAATGCTCATCTTCCTCCATGTGACCAACTGGCCAAGACCAAACTTGGGAGACATTTACAACTAGGGTCATGCAAAAAAAAAAAACCACCAATGGAGCAAGAATACCATGGTTACAGCTATCAAGTATTCTATCTCTACATCCTCTCCCACACCAAGCTAAAAATCAATCAATAATCAACTCTAATACTTGCTTCTACGTTTTTTTGATCACACATCCTTTTATATCAAAGTAAATCGCAGTCTCTGGTCACCCAGTTAGTTTTTAAACAAAATCTCATGTCTTCTGAGCACCAAACAAGGTAAAGATATCTTAGGGAAAAAGACTTACTTTAGAAGACCACTGAAAGTTAAGACAGCTGAACACAATACACGTAAACCCATCAGAATTCCTTTTTCCTTGTTCTTCTTAACTACTTTTCTACAGATATTTTCTAACTTAAAACATACATATATAGAGAGAGAGAATTCCATTTGCAAATTTGCCATTGCAAATGCCTATAAAAGTACTGCTTGAAAAGCTACATTGAATTTGTATAGTCTGCTCCTTCTTTCTCCAAAATTAACAGTTTACAGAGTTTCACCATTCAATGAAATGTTGGCAGGTCCAAGATCCTAATTTGAATTAATCCAATTCTAAGGAATAAGGAGAAGGGGAAAAAAAGAGATACATTTGCTGTGAAGCAACAACAAAACTGGATGTTTAGAAAAATTTTAGCCTTTCTCCTTTTACAACATAAATGAGTCTTATTTGGCCCTGGCACAGCACAAGTGGTGGAAGAGCTACTGTTTAATACAACTTTCCTGTCCCTTATGCAATAGGGATGGCCTGAACCCAAAATTATGTCACAGCTGTTCCAGAACAGGAGGAAGGGGCACAACAACACTTCTGATTTTTCCGTCTTCATCTTCTTCATGCCTCACGGCTACTGTGTGCCTTCATTTTCAGTGTTTTACCTAGCTGTGCTGTACTGTACCTCGCTGGCATATAATCAGGTATTATTTTTCCCAAATTCATCTACCCACACTTCACACGTGTTGTTAAGCTACATAATACAGATAATTTACCCCAAAGGTCAGGCAGAAGGGACAAAGAGAAAGACCGTAACACAAATGCCATCTTTGGTACTGAAAATTTGCCAAGGGCTACTATAAATGACTTGCAGAACTTGTTCATTTTAATAGAAATTACATAACCTCAAAGGACATAAATATTAAAGGCATCATATAGTGAGATACCACGCCACAAACCTATTTGGCACTGGATTGGTCTGTAAAATACACCGCATCCTTGATTACAAACAACATCTGAATAACACACATCTTTTCCACACTTGACAAATAATCTTTTCACACCCTAGTCCTGTCACTGTCCTGGCACACATGCTCATGGGGAAAAAACATGTTCCCTGTGATTAGGCCATTCAAACCCGAGGTAGCATATATAAAAAAAAATAAAATCCTTAATTATTTCAAGTGTATTTTGGAGATCAGTTACTGGCTACGAATTTTAGCTACTTAAAACCTCAAGGAGACACAACGGAGTTAAGTTGCATGTTCTGTTCTAAAAACTTTCAAATTAAACATAATTATAATTCCACTCTTCTTGATTAAATAAGTACTTAATGTATCAGTCAAACACGTATATTTTCGCTGTGGTTCACAAATTAACACAGTCTCATGCAGAAGTCAGAGATGTATTTTTGCAGAGATATTTAATCTGATGGCAACTTCTCTGAGCAGGACAAGAACTCACGCATCACCTTGGGAGAGGCACTGCGTGGCTGTGAAACAGTGTTGAAGAAAGAGGAAAAAAAACCTGTAGTCACAGCTTTTGGGATGTCAGAAAGCAAGCATATGAAAATGGCAATGATGTGATCTGATCTGCTAAGAAGAAACCTGAGAAGATGCAATAGAAAAAAAAAAAAAAAGGAATTTAGACTATATAACGGCATTCCACAGCCACAAACCAAGTCTTCAGGCTTTTTCTTTTTAAAGCAAAAGCTGCGGGGGGGTGGGAGGGATGAGGAGAGGGGAAGGTGTTTCTAAATTCCCAGTTGTGTTTATCCATAAGTAGATGCTACCAAGAAGTTACCCATCTGTCAAGCCCATGATTTAAGGACAATCCATTTCAGCGTTTTGCATAAAATAACCTATACATGAGGAATTCACGTTTCCAGCTGTTAGTTGTAATGAGAGGGAGACAAAGTGGATTTAAATCAAACAGCACCATCTAGCAGGCCCCCCATAACTTTACTTCGGAGGGCAGTTGCTACTTGGCAATAGGTCAGTTTGGCAGGCATGCGCTGAAAATTATTAAGCATTTTCATACTGCATGAAATACTGTGTGCTTCATGGCTGCAAGAATCCAGAAGAATGATTAAATCAGCTACAACGAAAGAAGATGACGGGAAAAAAAAACAGTTTAAAGTTTCATCCCTAGGACCGGAACAGTACAGTTGCGCGTGTGCTTGTTTCGGGCAGTTTCTGCAAAGCAGAATTACAGGAACACCATCTTCTTCTGACCCCACAAACAGGATCCCCACGGATTTATTTAGTCCTACAGTACAGCCCTTCAGGAACTGACCAAGTGTACTGACAAACACCAGTACCTGTGTACCGCAAGAAAATGGTTTAACGGTGTAATTTTGCTATACCAAACAAACAACACTTCCACCCGCCACTTAGGCGACCGTTTTAAAACATTATTCCTACACTGGGAATAAGAAGTGCCACTAGTTGATTGGATTTTAGCGCCCAAGTTACGTCTCTCCATCTCGTCAATTAACATTTCACGTCGGTGCTGCCTCTGTCTCCCTACACCTTTCCACTGCAAAGTTCCATGCGAAATTCCCGAACCTAACAACACCCGAAATTT
>NW_010239801.1:0-7323 GCF_000690775.1 Eurypyga helias | reverse complement strand
AGTTAAACCACAACAATGTGCTAGTATTTTGTTTTCCCGTGGGACCTGCTCCCGGATGAGGATGGCAGGGAAACAAGTCAACCAGGAGCACAAGTGCTGTTCACCACAGCAGTCAGCTGAAATAGTAAACACGTATCAAATTGTTCTGTAGGAAATGAAAGAGAGCTGGATTCAAGTTGGGAATTCATATTTAGGATCTTGAAGGGAAATACAGACATCAAAGCACTGACAATCTTTTAAAAGCTCTTTTCCCACACTTTTCATGCAGCTATTAGGAGTCCTCAGGCTACCAGTCAACGCTGTATGTTTCAGAAAATCTTGGCTCAAATACACAGTTTTAAGGCATGAACTGAAGAAATAAATACCCAGCCAAGTCTGTTTTAATGACTGTTTTTAATGCTCGCTATTTGGCATCCCTTTCTACAGATGTCAAGGCAGTAAATCAATTCTCTCTGAGTGCTAAAGTTTATGGCTAGATGCATCTTTGAATAATAACTAGCATTTATTATCTGGCATGGTCTGACTCTGAAATGTCTTATTTAGAGGGCACAGTATTGGAAGCACTGATGCGAGTTAGGGAGCTTGTGTCATTCAGTAACAGCGCATTGTATTCCTACAGAGGTCCTAAATAGCAAATGTGGGGGTTTTTTTTGGCTTTGCTCTACCATGATTAAAATAAATTAAGGTTTTTCTTTTCTGTGCACCTTGTTTTACTATTGCACTCCAAAGAACCTTGCAGTGGAAACAATAGAAAGTATCTTTCTATGTGAAAAGGGAAAATGCTAACATTTGGTGTGGGGTTGAATCTGGAGCAAAGGTTCTGGTATCTTTTTAAAAACGTAAATAGGAATCATTAACCACAGCAATAAACATTTATATTGCCTTTCACAAATATTAATGGATCCTTTAAATGCTTGTTTTCATGGACAAACAAGGAAATTATTTTTATTTGATTTTAAATTTTATGGTTTATGTTACTACAAAATCATTGGTTGACAGTAATGAGTATTTATATTATTAATAGTAACAACTATTCCTAAATAGTAACAATCTCCAAATTCTGTAATATATTTGCATAAGTATGTCATATTTTTACTTTATCATTTTTTATTATTAGTCAACAAACCAAGTAGTCCATTTGAATTGCAAGAAATGTGAAATGTGCTGCATGTAAGTTTAAGCAGATTCTACTCAAACTGCTTCATTTCCCAGTCAAGTGTAGATCAGTTACATTTGTAAGAGTTGGGTATATTTGCTCTGCCGTGACTCTTTTAGAATACTGTGACTCATTATAGAACTCTGCATGAGTGAAAATGAGATATCTAGTTGGTGCTTGAGCTCTTTGCTATGAGTACAACAGCAGGGAATGTGAATTCTTAGCCTTGGGAAGCTTCTCTTAACCTTGATTGACATATCTTAATTGCATTTATCTTCTCTTTTAGGCTATTCTAAGATAATCATTAAGAATTATAAACCTTGCCAAGACTTTTAGCATGTTGTTTAACCACACATTACAAATTACGTCTGATAAAGGGATCTCCCCTTGGATCTTACGTTAAAGCTTATTCTATTAAAAAAAGAGAAAACCACAAAAATGAAAATTATTTTTCTGATTACATACAGCAAAACATAAACCCAGCATTTTCTGTTGTTTTTACTTCAGCATGCAGATACAATTAGCACCGCTACTGAAGTCAGCAGAAGACATCTTTGTGAGTTTAAAGCAAAGTCAGTCCACAAGTTCCCAGCAAACCCACACTAGTTACTGTCAATCTTGTCTCTTGCCAAACCGTTCTTCAGCTGTCTTTGTTTTCAATAGATCTATTCACTAGATGACTAGAATTTTTGGTAAAACACCCATTTGTAATCAATCCCAGAAAGTAACTTCTCTCCAGTTCATTTACATAACTAAAAAAACCCTGGAAATCATAGGAAGTCAGGTCACAATTTTCAATGTGATTTTCATATTAAAAATTCAGGAAAGATGTTTTCTTGCTAATGCTTTCTATATGAGACTCTCCTCGCTTATGGCATTTTCTTTATTGAAAACGTGTATTGTCCCAGATCTTCTTGAAAAATATGTAGACTGCAAAATAGCTGTGGTCTACGTATTACAGTTGCTATTCCCTTATGCATCTTTACAATTTCACCATCCTTTTTGCGGGGAATTATAGACATAGCAGCAGTCATGTGCCACTGGTGCAAAGTCTCCATCTCTTCATACCTGATTTTGGTTTTTTTTTCCTAACAGCACAAAATTTCTGTCCAACAGAGAGTTGAAATTCTCTACCTTTCCATCGCTGACCTTTTGTTCTGTGTTTTTTCTTTCAGGCAAGGACAAATGGTTCCTACCCAAGTTGTGCTTCTGGGGGATGAAGAGGTGTTTTGTTCTGAGCAGATGGTGGAAGAGTGACACCAATGGCTGAGGTGAGCAGCTGACTGAATGTTATTAGCAGGGCTGTAAAGGGCTGAAAATCACCTGGGGAAAAGCTACAAATACCGTGATGGGCAGGGACTGGAGCAAGGCAGAGGTAGATTTGCGTTACGTTGCTCTAAGCACTCTTCTTTTTGGAAGACACCTTTATGTGCTGATGAGCGTTGGTAAAATGGTATCCACGGTCTAAGGGATTTGAGTTGGAGAGACTGTGGGCTGGCAGCTGTCTAGCATCAGCAGGAGAATTACACAGAAGATCCCTAAATGAATCTCTGAAAATGTGTAGTTGGTCTTGGGTCTTGTCTCTTGGAGAGAAGGGCTTAGAAGAAAACTTACAAAGAAATGTCTCTAAACGCTCTAGTTTGATTTAAGTGTAGAAAGAAAAAGGGTCCATTTTACGTGATGGTGTAGTAGTAAAAATCTAGTTGAATACCCTTATGACGAGTGCAGCATTCCTGGAAAGCAGAAGATGCTGGTCAAAATGCAAGTGCAAGTAGAAGTCAGAAAAATCTGGTATGTTACATGAACACGGTTTGACAAAGAATAGATAGGCCTCTTAAAAGCCAGGACACGTTCAGTGCATTTCTCTGGATCTGAATCAGTTTTCTTTCCCTGTAGTTTTTAAAATCTTCATAAATAAAATTATATTTTCCTTGCTGTGCACACTAGACACTTTGCGATTTTAATTTGGATTTAATTCTAGGTGGAGTTTAAAGGTGGCATTGAATGAGGAAGAGGGGATTAGTAAGCTTGTTGAAATGAAAATAATTGCTATGGTTTGCATTATATTTATTTTCTTGATAGGACAAAAACGTGTTATTCTGGAAACTGGCAGGAAAGGAGCACTTCATTAAAAGTTCACTAATATAATAGCAGCTATAGAAGTACATATGCCAGATATCCTAAAAATACATATTGGAGATATCAACAATCAAGGGCCTACAAGGGTACTGGGAGAGGACTTTTTACAAGGGCCTGTAGTGATAGGACAAGGGGTAATGGGTATAAATTGAAATCAGGGGGGTTTAGATCAGATGTCAGGAAGAAATTCTTCACAGAGAGGGTGGTGAGGCACTGGAACAGGTTGCCCAGAGATGTTGTGGATGCCCCATCCCTGGAAGTGTTCAAGGCCAGGCTGCATGAGGCTTTGAGCAACCTGGTCTAGTGCAAGGTGTCCCTGCCCATGGCAGGAGGGTTGGAACTAGATGATCTTTAAGGTCCCTTCCAACCCTAACCATTCTATGATTCTATGATTCTATGATTCTAATCCACTGAAGGGAAGTATCAAACTTAGGCACCAAGTACAGCATCTTAACTGAAGTGATATATTTAGTGTGGGTATCAGAAGCAAAGCTGTGCTGCTAGAAGGAAAGTGTATAAGGAAATTTTGGGCTGAGGTGAAAATTCACATTTATGCTGGCACGCAAGTCAGGAATGATAAAGGACAAATTTATTCTTAGGATAAATCTCTTGACTCAGTAGGTGAGCTTCATTTATGATACCAGATGTTTCACACAGAAAACCTGTATGCTATTTCTTTCTTGCGCAAACCCATTTCTGCACAAGGCCTAAGAACCTACTTTTGATCTAGCCTGACTATGGAAACCCCTTGAAATACAGTGCCTTCACTGACCATGTGTTCAGCTACTTTATTCAAATAGTACCCACAAAAATAGTCCCAACAAACAAACCCTATAATAATTGTTGCCAGCTTGGCAAGAGAGTTTCTGAATGCACTCATTCTGTGTGGAAGAGGATAGTGAACCTGCATCCATGGAGCAAGACGCTTGGCTATGTCTTTGCTGGAGTAGGTGTATGTCTATTTTTAGTGCTATACAGACCATACTTTTCAAGAAATTTTCCTGGCTTCCCACAGAGGTCATTGCAAACAACTGACATGTTATTCAGATGGTAATCATCATCATCTTTGAGTACCCTTGCAGAATAAGCAGTTTCTAATTTCTCCATGAAAGCATTCTGCTTCCTCAGTCTGTAGCTATGGAGAACAAAGCAATTTCCTGGCCATTCCTCTAAATATCTTATAAATGTTTTCAGTTCATCAGGTTTATTACAATAAAGCACAAAAGCTGTAATCACTCAAAGCTGGAACGTTACATGGAAACCCTTTTTCCAGTTTCACTTTTTACACCAAGAAAAATAGGTGCAAGGCTTAAATCCAGTTTTCAGTTGTAACAATAGGTTGAATGTGACTGCGTACATCTATAGACATTTATCTGAGGCTGCTAGGGTACTGTCAAGCTTAACTGGCTTCATGCTTAGTGTTTTGAGAATTTCAAACAACTGGTGGCAAAAGTCCTAATTCTCATGAAGACTTTAAAAAAATAAAAGGCTTTTGATGTGTCTTGTTTTACAAGCATTTCTTGTTGGGCAATATACTTCCATGCTGAAAATTGGGTGGGAGGCAAAAATCCAGAGTTGCACAAGATGTTTCCATTGCTGTTTTAGTAGATTAGCTTGCATCTGAAGAAAAACATATGACCTAGAGCAGGAGGGAAGAATTGTAGCAGTCTTCACTGATCCACAGTTAAAAAAATAGGCATCTATTCCAGGAGTTAGACTACATCTTTTGGCTCCTGAGGGAAACTGGTTGTTGTCACTCTTTTAGTCCTGGTCTTCAGTGTGCACCCAGCAGTGAAAGTGAAAATTCAGTCTCGGAGACGTGGGATTTTGCAAGTGTCCGCTGCTCGGGTCATGTGAAGTCCAACCAGGTTGGACTGAATCCAGCCCAGTGATTCTAAGTGAGATGTAGGTCTGTCTGGAATCCATGCTATTCCCGAGACAGACATTTTGCAAGAGGACAATGTGCTAACGGTGGTTTCTGATAGACTCCATCCCCCATCCCCTGCCAGAAAACCGTTGTGAGTGGTGTGGTGCAGCATGACTTTGTGGATAGGGAGCAGTAGTTTCAGGTCACCTGTAAAAGGAAGGAAGGGAACAGTGTGGTGGAAAGGGAAGAACATGTTTCATGCTATGTATCCATGGGTGTGTTTTGGCACTGCCGAGGTTGAGGACAGGGTTTGCTTACCTACAGCAATCCCCTAATGCAGGTGAAGGAGGCAGTTTTTATATACCTTAGTTTGCTCTGTCCCAGTTCATCAAAATGCAGAGTGCTTTGTCATTGCAATGCAGTAAGACACCACCTACCCATGTGCCTGTTTTCTACAGGAATGATGAGGAGGGTAAGGGATAAATCCAGCTGCTAATAGTGATAGACTGCAGAGTGAAGTACATATGACTTTCTTAAGAGCAGCCATGCTGGATGAGACTGAAGATCCATCTAGCCCAGCTTCCTGTCCCAGACAGTAGCCAAAAACTTACTTCCAGGACAGAAGGCAAGACCAGGCTGGGCACTTGGCAGAATTGCTCCTGTGAGGCCAATGGTTTGTATTTTATGGACTGCCTGACCTAGGCAACAGGCTTTGGATATTTTGCCATATGTCTGCACATTATCCATAGGAGACTCCTGTAAGCTCCTAGTATTTACAACATCCTTTGCTATGACTTAGCTACAAGTTAGGTGACTAACCAGCTTCCTTTGGTTTCCAGCCCGTTTGCTGCAGTCAGGCAGCTAGATCTGTGCAATCCTGAGGCATTAACACACAGGAGATTAAATGTGGATCACTTCATATAGTGGCTTTTTGGTATAAATATCTTCATGTAGCATTCCTCTTAATAGAATGCAGTTCCTTCTCCAGTCTCTTAGGAATGCCACAGTGCTCTCCCAGGACAGCCTTATTTGTCACTCTATCCTAACATACTGGATTTTGGGCCTTTCTGCCCCTCACACAATAAACAAAGAGGACATTTTGTGGGTGAATCAATCCACTTTGTTGCAGACAAATGGGACAGAATAGGGAACTGACTCTGTTAACATTATTAAAAAGTCCTCTGATTATGTATCTGTGCAATAATGTTCCAATATTAATATGCTGAGGAAGCAGGTTCTTCCTTTTTATTGCTGAAGTGTTTTCATCTATTGCAGATCACAGAATCACAGAATGGTTTGGGTTGGAAGGGACATTAAAGACCATCTAGTTCCAACCCCCCTGCCATGGGCAGGGACACCTTCCACTAGACCAGGTTGCTCAAAGCCACATCCAGCCTGGCCTTGAAGACATCCAGGGATGGGGCATCCACAACATCTCTGGGCAACCTGTTCCAGTGCCTCACCACCCTCTCCCTGAAGAACTTCTTCCTGATATCTAATCTAAACCTCCCCACTTTCAATTTAAACCCATTACACCTTGTCCTGTCACTACAGACCCTTGTAAAAAGTCCCCCCCAGCTTCCTTGTAGCCCCTTCAGGTACTGGAAGGCTGCAATAAGGTCTCCCCGGAGCCTCCTCTTCGCCAGGCTGAACAAGCCCAATTCTTGCAGCCTGTCATCATAGGAGAGGTGCTCCAGCCCTCTGAGCATCTTCGTGGTCCTCCTCTGGACTGTAAGATGCTGTGAGAGGGGTGGTCCTAAGCAGCTCTTTGCCTATATATTCTGTCATGCCAATGCCAGTCAGATGTGCTGCATTTGAATGCAAGAAAGGCTGATTTTGAGTGAACTGTGAAGTACTTCTAGCTGTTCAGCATGAAGAACATTCCTTAATGTCCTTCCAGTCCTGATCTTATCTCTGAAGTATGTTCAAAATGCAGAGGACCTGTTAAGTTTTAAAGAGGGTTTGTCACTTCACCCAGGGTTTGAAGTGACATGCTTGAATATTAGCTCTCACACGATTCTTGTGAGTTTGGAAAGAACTGATGGATGCTCAGCTCTTTGGAAAACATGGGTGTTATCCATAGGAAACAATTTTGTACTCTAGGACTTCCATTCCTCAACTCAGTGTTGTAGGTGCAGGTGGAGCAGAAAGGGTAATAAAG
>NW_010239800.1:0-522 GCF_000690775.1 Eurypyga helias | reverse complement strand
GCTGAGCGTGCAAAGGGTCCTCGTGCAAAGAGCCCCCGTGTGAAAGACCCTTGTGCGAAGGAACCCTCGTGCAAAGGGTCCCTGTGCAAGGGACTGAGCGTGCAACAGGTCCTTGTGCAAAGGATCCTCCTGTGAAGGGCTAAGCAGGCAAGGGGTCCTCGTGCAAGGGGTCCTCGTGCAAGGGGTCCTCGTGCAAGGGGTCCTTGTGCAAGGGACTGAGTGTGCAAGTGGTCCTCGTGTGAAGGATCCTCGTGCAAAGGGTCCTCGTGTGAAGGAACAACGCGTCCTCGTGCAAAGAGCCCTCGTGTGAAGGACTCTCGTGCAAAGGAACCCTTGTGCAAGGGGCTGAGTGTGCAAGGGGTCCTCGTGCAAGGGGCTGAGTGTGCAAGGGGCCCTCGTGTGAAGGACCCTCGTGCAAGGGGTCCGTGTGCAAAGGGTCCTCGTGTGAAAGAACCCCCGTGCAAGGGGTCTTCGTGCAACGAGCCCTTGTGTGAAGGACCCTCGTGCAAAAGAACCCTCGTG
>NW_010239799.1:0-4990 GCF_000690775.1 Eurypyga helias | reverse complement strand
ACTTGAGATATTCTATGATTCTATGTCTACATAAAAACGGTCTTCAAAAATGTAGTCACACTATGAAACTAAAAAGCATCTCTTAATTTCCTCATTGTAAGCATATTTCAGCAGGGGGAAAAAACAAACCAAGAACCAAATCACAGCATATCCAAGCATCTGCTCAGCAGTGAAAATTCAAGGAAAGCGTAGTGAAAAACCCACTTATAGATTCAACACACCTCAAACTTAATTACCTAGATTATTACACTTCTAGTTTTAGCAGCAGATAATCTAAATTGGTCCTGTATTCCAATGCATGTCTATACCTCCCCGTCCCACTGCCAGGCTGCATTAGCTGAATTCATAGGATATGAAGCAGATACTGGTCAGTCACTGGACAGTTCCTCAGTGTGAAGAGAACACCAGACACAAGGAAATCCAGAGCAGCTAACCCAAAGCACCAGCTGCGCTGCCACCTCTACCAAACCACTTGAAATAGGAGTGCAAAACGACACGGCACATAACAGGGAACCTTTCCCTTTTCACCTCTGCTTAAAAACAACAACAGAAACGAAAATGCAGAGTTCTGCTCTCGGAAACCGCGCATTGCCTGTTTGTTTTGTAGTTCAATACCTTAATTACATACTACAAGGCTGTTTTTCAAATATTTTACTTAAATTTTAGGACAAAAACATGCGTGAAGTCTACAGCATATTGAGCAGGCTTCCTCTTACAAGCTTTCCACACATCTGAACAGCATAATGTGGTGTGCTTTAAGAGGAAACCCCTTATTTTCTTCCCTCTAACTTCACTCCTCCATCCCCAACAGAGTATTCAGAAGCATTTCACAGCATCAAACACATCTCAAGCCTGCTTTGCAAATCCTTTTGCCTTCTCTTTGCAGGCACAGAAGCTCCCATCAACTACAGCTACTGCAAATGCAAAGAAACAACAGCAGAAAAGTAATGAAAATCTTGAACCTAGCTCTCCTAATGGGATGTAACAGCTGGAACAAAGATCTAACACAGCTGGGAAAGCCATCATCTTCTTTAGCAACTGAGAAAATACGGGCACAGCAATGACATGCTTTTCAGAGCAATACCACACTGTCTCAATTACGTCAGAGTAAATCCATTCAGTTTTGAATACAAAGATTATGTCCCTCCAGCTGACAACCCTGCTAACTCAAACCCCACTGGTCTAACTCCGAGATAACACGCTGACAATAAAGATGCTACAATTGGAATTTAATTAATTCTACTTATGCAAAACCATGGCAAAATTCAACTCATTCATCCAGAGCTGGGTTTGTACAGGAACTTATTTTAGGAGCAAAAGGAAACAATTCTGAAAAAGCAGGGAGATGTCAGCTGAGCATTAAGATGTCTTTTTACAAACCTTTTAAAGAAGTACAGGAATCATTTTGAGTGGTAATACAAGAAATACCGTATCACTGGCATGAAAACAGCATATTCCCCTTCTCCACAATAAAAAAAATAAAAAAGGAAAAGACTGTAATGCTTCCTTCTCCATTCACAGAGGGGGAAAAACAAGCTCATCCTTTCCCCACTTTCAGTAAGCACACCCCAAGCAAGAGAGGAGTACCTTAGTTCTATGCACTTCCAATTCCTCAAGCATCAAAAGGAAACACCTATAGTTGCACACGTCTGCATCTTTTCCTCCCAGTCTTACAAACTCTGCAGTACCTGCAGCAGAGGCAGCTGCGCAGAGGGCAACACTGCTCAACAACTCATCTCTTGCACAAGCAGTGATGACACAACAGAAGCATCTTCCCCAGTATTTCTGCTAGCCATAACAAAGGACAGCTCTCACCGAGCCTAGGTCAGCTCCTTTTTCACCCCATAACTCCATTCTCCCCAACTCTTTGTGCTGTCCCCTTTAATCACTTCACAGATTGTTTCTGCTTGGATTGAGGTACAGACTTCAGAGGTGCAGAGGCTGCACTTGTGCTGCTGGGAGATACGGGTGAGTATTGCACAGTCCTGTTTGCAGACTAACTACACACTGCTTCACATCTAACTAGCCATCAAATTTGGGGAAAGCTTGTACGAACTTACTCAACCTAGAATTGAAATCCAAAGAGCCTGCGGCGATATCACTCAGTCCCTCCTAAGCTCATCTACACTGGCAGTACCAAGCTCGATCTCAAACACTCCTGAAACAACAAGGCAGAGGCAGGGCCAGTCCCCAGGTACATTCAGCTCATCACCTTTGCTCTATCGGGTATCACTGCAGCAGCGAGAACTTCTGCTTCAGAGAAGGGACATGACCACAAGCAGCTGTACCTTCAGGCCACGGCTGCTCCTCTCCCGACCAAGCCGATCATGCCGCGCTTCCCAGCCGTGTGGGTCTTTGCTCCACACACTCTCCAAATTCACTCTTGCAGAGGAAGCAGACACCTCCAGCCTTCACAGTTCCTTTCATCTTGAGGCAGCATCCACCACCTGCTGACAGCCACGTGCTGCCGATACTCCTCTCAACCACGGCTGTGACACCCTCATTATCACAGCTCCCACAGCTTGGGCAGAAGCGTTGGCAAACATCCATTTACGCGTTCCAGGGCTGCCATCCCTACCCCATAACCTCACACAGTCCCCAGCACATTCTCTGAACTGGTGGTGGCTACGGCAGCCCCAAATCCAACATCACTGAGTCACCTTCTCCTCACCCAGCACTTGAGGTGAGCCATCACATTCCCCATCCCAGCTCCAACCCCTGATTCCTCTAAACGCCTTCCCCGCTGCCAGACCCAACCACAGCAGCTCTGACCTCTGCCCCAGGGGCTCTCCAGAACTTCCCCCTCCAGTTACACACACACACACGTGGAGCAGCCGCAGCCCGCAACTCCACAGCTCGCCAGCATGACAAAGGAAGGGGGAACACATCCCTCTTGGCACATGCAGCCCTGTTTCTCCATGTATACACAGCCTACGCCCGCCCCTGCAGGGCACCCCTGGCCCCCCCAGCCTCTCCACTATGTGCTTCCCCCAAAAAACCTTCCCCAAAATATTTACAGATCCAGCAGCAGCCCTGGTAGCCCCATCTCTGCACACACATCGCTGCTGTCCTCCCCACCACGTTACAGTCTCCCTGCCCCACACGCAGGGTGGCAAAGGCCTCCACACGCACCGACTCGTGACCCTCCAACCATGCCCTCCCTGACCCAAGAGGTCACCAGTGCCCCCCGTTTGACATTCCCACACCCAGCAGACCCCTACCACCCACTCCCAGACAGCATTACTGACCCAGCAAGCAACTGGACATCCTGTCCTTCCCACCCCCCATATTCTGCTGGTACCAGCAGGTCACCCGCCTCCCTCAGTGCCTCCACTGCAAGGATGTGGAAAACTCTGGGGACGCAGTTTCATCCTCTGTCCCACTCCCAGACCCAGCAGTGATACTTGTTGCCCCTTCCCCAGCCCTTACACACACACAAGCTCCATAACCCTATGTGACCCAGCCAGCAGCCCTCACATGGACCCCCAGACTTCTTTTCTTTCTCTTCTGCCACTTGGTGTAAACTCACCCCTTCCACACTTCCAGCACAGCCTTACCCCAAATCCAGCGAGGTCCTGAGCATTCTGACACCCAGCATCACTCCCAGCTCCTTCTCCACATGCTACCTCAACGGCAGCATCGGCTAACTCCAGTCCCCAACGTATCCAGCACAACCTCTTCCACTGCACCCACATAAGGGCAGTCACACCCCATGCCACGTGCGCCAAAATTATCCCCATCCCTCACATTCCCAAAACACATACTCCACACTTCCCACATCCTGTGCACGACAGCTCCATCTCCCCCCCAAAACACTCTAGAGCACTCCTGCCTTCACACAGCACCCCCACATCCCCCCCACACACGTTCCCAGCCCCACAGTACCACTGCTTCCCCCTGTATACACACATCCCCACCCTCATCACCCCACGCTGCCCTGGCACACATCAATCCCTGCCCATTCCCACACATGTGCATCCCCAACACCAGGCACCACAGCCCCACACCATCCCGACATACATACCCAACCCAGTGCACTCCAGCCCCAGCAATAGCGCTTCCAGCCACATCTCCCGCTCCCCATGCAAGTGACTCCACTACCCCCAGACACACCTCCCGGACCCCATGCACTGCAGCTCCATCTCCTCACTCCTTACACACCCCCACCAAACACAGGCACTACAGGCCCAGCTGTAGGGTTAACAACTCCCGCCTTCTCGCCCCATTCACCCAGCCCAAACCTTGTGCCCTACAGCTTCAGCACTTCCCCTTGTACCCACATCCTGGCCCCTACACACATATCCCGACCTGCAGTGAGGCCCCCAGCCTCCTCAGCCTTCCCACTATGGCACAGACCCTGACCCAGAGATTAGCCAAGACAACACACCATCATGTCCTCCCATGCATACACCTTACCCAACAAGACTAGGGCTGCCCCTTCTCAGTATGTCCCCACCCCCAGATCCAGAATATTACAGCCCCAGCAGCAGAGTCATCTCCCTTCCACCTACACACATACCCTGCTACCCTGCAGCCAGAGAAGATGGGGCAGCAGCTCCATCTCCCCACAGCCCAGCCCCTCTGCCTCAGAGCTCCGTTTCTGTCAAGTCCACAGCCCCACAGGGCCAACTCCTCATCCTTGCCCACACCCCAGACCCATAGCCAGCCCATGTCTCTGCACCAGTACTGCCCCATGGCTTCCTTGCTCGTCTTCTCAGCCCCCTGCACTGCTGCACAGCCCAGATCCCTTTCATCTTCCCCTAGCTGGAGTACCCCCACAGCCCACCTCCACACAGCCTGACCTCCCCCATGCTCCCTGTACTGCCCCACAACCTCATCCCCCCCCATGCCCCCACCTCCCTGCCACAGACCTCTTTCCCATACTCTCTCCCTGCAAAACTCCCCACAGACCATCTCACCGTGCCACCACAACACTGCCCCACAGCCTGGTCTCCCCCACGCCCACACCTCACACCCACTGACCCCCAGA
>NW_010239798.1:3253-5447 GCF_000690775.1 Eurypyga helias | reverse complement strand
CTGCCAATTCCCCAGCCCCACACGCATCCCCCCAGCCCCCCGTCTCCCTTTAAACAGGGAAAGTCTGTGGATCTGAGCTGGTTTTACAAACAAAACTATTCAGCAGGCGCCAAATGGGTCTGCATATCACAGAGTGGTTTGGGTGGGAAGGGACCTTAAAGCCCCCCAGTCCCACCCCCTGCCATGGGCAGGGACACCTTCCATAGCCCAGGGTGCTCCAAGCCTCATCCAGCCTGGCCTTGGACACTCCCGGGGCATCCACAGCTTCTCTGGGCAACCTGTCCCAGTGCTCCCCACTCTCTGCGGGAAGAATTCCTTCCCAATGTCCCATCTCCATCTCCCTCTTTCCACTTAATCTGACCACAGCCACGGCTTGTTTCCCAAAGCTCATGCGATTTTTCCAGGAGTGCTCTTCTCATCCCTCCTTCTGGCAGGATGAGCGGCATGGTAGAATGGCTGTCGAGTTCCAGCATCGCAGCTTATCCCCCGTTTCTCCCAGAGCATTCATGCCCATTAAGGTAAAAGGGATGTGGCTAATTACTTCCAGGGGACCCGAAGGCAGCTGGAGACACTCCAACCCCTCCCGACAGCCCCAGCACACGCAGTGACACCCCGAACTGGGGACGTGCTCCGGCCAGGTGGCAACAGTATTCGCAGCAAAAGGAGACGAGCCGCTCCTGCTTGGAGCCCCCTTCCCACACTGAGCAGGACTGGCGTTTCCAGCTGGAAGGAGAGATTTTGGGGAGCTGCAGGGAAGGGCACGTGGCTGGTGCAGCCCAGGAATGGTACCAAAGCCGTGACGGACAAGCACTTCGCCCTGAAACGCAGTTTTGTGACCGGCCACACGTGCCAAAGACCATTCCAGTGGGTTTAACCCCCCGCCAGCACTCCCTGCCATGCCTGGTGCCTCCAGAAATCCCACGCTTGTTTCCCCACAGCTGCGACACCCCTGAAACGTTCCGGTTGGTTTGGAAATCTGAATGGCTGTTGCCCTCCCTCATCTACAGGACGAAGCTTGGCAGGGTGTGCTCGCGACGCGGTGCCAGCCGCGTCTTACCTGGTGATCTCCTCCTTCAGCGCAGCGGGATCCGTGGGGTAAAACTTCACGCGGAAGCACATGGTGAAGGGAGGCTGGGCTGCAGGGAGAACAGCAATGCCGCCGTCACCAAGCGATGGGCTTCGTCCCTTCGTCCTCCCGAACGACCCCACGCGAGGTATTGCTGGGGTGTCCCCTCCCCGTGACCCCAAACACACCCAGCTGCTCTTGGCAGGGAGGGAGGGGATGGGGCTGTGCCCCACGGCGGGTGCCGTGGGGGGAGCAGATGTCCCGGTAAAGCCGTGGGGAAGCGCCCATGGCCCCGGCGTCCCAGATCTGGCTTTTTTCATCCCCCCCGTTCCTGTTCTGGTCTCCGGCAGGGCCGGTGCCCCATGCCCGTGGCATCGCCGGCTGCGACTGCAGGGGCACCGCTGGAGAAGGATCCCAGTTCCAGCCAGCAGAACAGCTTCGTGGACAACCAGAAGGGCCCTTTGTCTGGGAGATGTGTTGGGAATTGGCCCCAGAAGGGAAGGGCTGGAGACTACGGAAACACACCTGAAGCAGAGGGAGCACAGCCCCCTGCCCAGGCTCGGGGCCATACTCACCCCTCATCTGCTTCACAACCGACTTGGTAAACTCCAGCCAATGCTGAAAGGAAACAGAAGGTAATTAAAGCACCTCGGTAACGAAGTTTCAATTAATAACGCTGACTCCTCAGGGAAACGTTAAAGAAACAAAAAAACCCCTTGGCTTGACACAAAATCCTGCGCTGCAGCAGAGTCCTGAGCTGCACGATGCGGGGGGGTGGGCTGCAGCCCAGGGAGGACCCAGGCAGGAGCCGAGCCCCAGCCTCCCCCTCCGGCATCCCACCCGGGAAACGCGGGCTCTCCGTATCCCCTCTGGCCCGTGGGGTCGAGGGGGCAGCAGAGCCGGGCTCCGGTGATGGTGGGGTGAGCGGCTGCGCTTGCCCAGCGCCCAGCCAGGACCCTCTGCCAGTCCCAGGGGGGATGGAACCGGGATCTGTAATTACGGCACAACCCCAGAGGGCGAAGGTCAAGCCTGTATTTCTGAAAATTGTACCTCTGTGCCCTCAAAATGAAACCACCGAGCTCTGCCCGCGGAGAAGCCCCTGCGGGAGCTGCTGCTTTGATCTGGCCT
>NW_010239798.1:2488-2742 GCF_000690775.1 Eurypyga helias | reverse complement strand
CCGCCTCACCCCATCACACCAGCGCTGGGCTCCCAGCCCGGCTCTGGGCAGGAGCAGAGTCCAGCCCCGCTCGCTGTGCCCCCCCAGCCCCTCCCCAGCCCAGGCTGCCAGCCGGGCACAGGGCAGAGCACGCTCTCGTAAGGAATACTGACTGCACCAGAAATAACGGGCTGAATCACAGAATCACCCGATGGTTTAGGTGGGAAGGGACCTCAAAGCCCCCCCAGCCCCACCCCCTGCCACCGGTCAGGACG
>NW_010239798.1:1036-2196 GCF_000690775.1 Eurypyga helias | reverse complement strand
GGGAGAACTCGGGGAAGAGCCCCTCACCACCCCCTAAACCAGACTTTCCCGCAGCCATTTGCCTCGCGCTCTGGTTCTGAGCCACAGGGACAAGGAGTCGTCCGGCACCACCGAGCTGCAGAAACCCCATCACCAACCCGGGCAGGAAGGGAGCTCACCCTCTGCTTGTCCGGGTCCACAAACCGAATGCCGAAGTAATCCTTCTCCAGCAGGTTCAGGTGGTGGCAGAGGAGGTCGAACAGGTACTGGCCCTTGGCATCTCTCTGCAAGACAAAGAAACCCGTGTTGAAGGCAGTAGGGGGGCGGCGGTGGGGCAGGGGAGCTGGGGGATGCTGGGTGGGTCAAGGGTCCCAAACTTGGGAAGGTGACACCAAGGATGGTGCAAATCCCACCAGCTCCCTTCGTGCTTCACCAGGGATATTTTCAGCTTGGAAACTCTCTCCCATCCCACCCGAGGGGCAGGACCCCATAGCACCCCAGTCCCCATCCCTGCCCAGAGCCCGGTGGCTCATTCCCAGCCTGGATGCTGAGGCTGCCCGGGGCTCGGAAGGACACCAGACAAAAGCCTCTTGGACAGCAATTCCGTGTCCAGGCGGCTCCGGGCAGCACTAGGACGTGAAGCTGCCTGGATGGAGCATGCGGCAAGAGTGGGATAGAATGGCCTGAATTCCACAAAACACGCATAAGAAAGGATGAAGAAAACGGTGACCAAGGCCAGAGTCTGGGAATCTCCCTGCAGCTGGAGTCGCAGCGAGGTGCCAGGCAGGAAAGCTGCGAATTTGGGGGTCTCCCTGCCGGGCCCATGTTTTCAGGGAGACCAGCCCGGCAGCGGTGTTGCTGCTGTTGCGATTCCCACTGGGCTCCCTCACCAGCGCACGGCTCAGGTCCCCGTCAGCGCCTGCTCTGGCTCTCAAACAGACTGTCCCTGGCCTGGCATGACGGCCCAGGACACCGTGCTCCTTCCAGCACTTGGCGTGGAAATGCAGCACATGAGAGCCGAGGGCACAAGGACCCCGGTGACACCCACTCACAGCACCCCCAGCGCCCCACTCACAGTTCATCCAGCCATGGGGGTCACTGCTGGGGGTGGGCTGTGCATCCCCTCTGTCAAAAAGATCATCACCACTTTATCCAGAAATGGGTTTCTGACCCACTAAAGT
>NW_010239798.1:0-812 GCF_000690775.1 Eurypyga helias | reverse complement strand
TGTAGCCCCCCAGGCACTGGAAGGGGCTCTGAGGTCTCCCCGGAGCTTCCCTTCTCCAGGCTGAACCCCCGCTTGGAATGGGGACTTGAGACCGAGGAGGTGAAGCAGCAGGCGAGCGCGGAGCCTGGTGCCAGGAGAGGCTGCACGGAGGCAGCTGAAGCGTTCTGCAGCCGCAGCACGGCCGGGAGCTGGGCGGGAGCTGAGCAGGCAGGGATCCTGCCAAACCCAGTGCAGTCCTTGGGGATGCTGAGGCCATAAACAAACAGATCCCCTGCAGGCAGCAGGTCCTGCCAGCACAGAGCTAAGGAATCGCCTCTCCCTGCTCTCCTCTCCTGCATCTCCCCGCTCCTTCCCAGGCCGAGCGGCAAAGCACCCGCTTATCCTGGCTGTGACGTCCCAGTCCACCCGGCATTGGAAAAAATGGAATATTCCCCTTTCCATACTCAGAGATGAAAATTTGTATTTCAGCTGCCACCAGCCACAGCTGCCCTGCACACTGGGCCCTCGCCGGGCTGGGGTCACGGTGCCGGGCCCTCACCGGGCTGGGGTCACGGTGCCCCTGCCCTCCAGGTCAGCTGTGCTTGCTGCAGCCCCACAGCCACGGCCATCAGCCAGGGACCCACAGGCTGGCACCAGCCCCCCAAGGTTCAACGCCGCAGGGCCGCGCAGGATGGGCACCTGTGCAGCAGCTCCCACGGGTACGGCCATCCCGGTGCTGCCCCGTGCTCGGGAAGCATTCCCAGACGCTGTCTGGCGGAGACCACGCTGCAGAGGAACGAGGTGCCAGTCCATGGCAAGGAGAGCGGACAAGA
>NW_010239797.1:25513-29236 GCF_000690775.1 Eurypyga helias | reverse complement strand
AATATTATTTATATTTAAAATTTTATTATTCATATTTATATAGTCATTAAGAATAGTTTTATTTCTCAGGATAATAAGCTCCATTTGCTCAGGAGTACTCTGCTTGAAAGCAGAGATCTTACTTCTCAGCAATTTTTGTCTGAGTTCTGTAGAAAGTAAATTCCTAAATTTTGTACATAGAGACTATTTTGGACATTTAAAAAAATCCTTAAAGCTATACTAGTGCACTGGTATTAATCCATATAAACATACTGGAACTAGATGATCTTTAAGGTCCCTTCCAACCCTAACCATTCTATGATACTGATTTTACCTCTTTAAATTTTAGAAGGTAGGTATGTTTTGAGACCTCATGTATTCAAAGTGAGCTAAGTCCACTGGAGAGTGCCAAGGTACAAAATTCTGTGTTTTGTACTTGACAGAAATGTCATATAAACAGTAGAAAGAAAATAACCCTACTTTTCCTGAAACTTAGCTATATTTTAAATTTACAATTTTGTTTGTATAGTTATTTCAATGTTTTTATATTTTTAGATTTGAAATGCAGCTTTTCTTTACTATAGATCAAACTTATGATTGGTGAGCAGATGGATATTTTAAATAATGACATCTTTAATGAAAGACTAGAAAGTTTAAATAGATGTGTTGAACAAGGATAATGCAAAAAACCCCATGAAGAAATAGCTAAAACATTCCTAGTAAGTGTCTTTGCACAACTGTGTATATTTTGCATGTGTATCACATATAGCTATTATGCTACCTTAGAGAAAGACCCCAAAAGTTTGCAATCTTTCTTTCTTGTGTGACAATAAAGTTAAGTTAATAATAGTTCTGTTTCTATCCTATGTTCATTGCAATTGTTTCACTGCTCATTGCAATTGTTTCACTGCCTACTCCCCATATGATAATAATATATAACTCCTGTATTTCAGATGAACTCTGTTTCTTAACCCATGTTGTGTTTCTTTCCTGTGGCAGAAGAAAGAATCAAAACTTGAGAAACGTATTAATGCTGTGATAGCATTTCAGGAAGAATTGTTCTCAAAAAAGGCTGCTCATCAGGTATGATGCAGGTGGAGATGCGTAACAGATGACTGTAGGTGTTTAGAGTTACACCTGGCGACTTTGACAGCTACTTGCTTGTGTTTAAGGGTAGAAAAAACCTACGTAGAGTACAACATAGTTCTTTTCAGTCACCGTGATTAAACAAACTCAAAACAGGATGTAGAAGAACAGGAATTTCTCATGTCCTTAGCTTGACTGTATTCTGTTGTGCTGAAATTCTTTCAGCTAATCTTATTGGAGGAGTTCTTCAAACTGCCAGCCTCCTGTTTCATGCAGACTGTGTATGTCATGAAAAAATCTCACTTACTTTTACAGAAACATGCTTGTTTAGAAGAAGTATTTGGAGCCTTTTTGTTCTTTCACATCTACATGTATGAAAGAATTGCATGTGACAGACATGCAATCATGTCTTTTTGTTAAAGGCTTTCACATGCTTTACAAAACCAGCTTCATATCTTCTTGGCCTTTCCCAAACACTTCTAACAAAGTATAAAACAGGAAAAGGTCAGGTGCTTACAAGTCTTTAAATCTGGGTTTTCTTTAAAAACAAATTAAGCTTCAAATAAAACAAACAAACAAACAGTGTTTTGGTATTACTGCAGATTTAATGGGATTTTCTTTTGTTGTGTTTAAGCACACCTTGATCATGTTAACACTTTTTGCAAATACAGCCATGTTTATACTGTAGGGTTTATGACAATGCAGTATTTGTTTCCTCCTTTGCCAGGCAATGTTTCCAAGTGCAGAGTATCAAAATACAGTATTAATCAAGCTTGGACCCTCTGCTTTCTCTCCTGGTATCATATATATACCAAGAGGTTTCTCAAACACACTTTTGCTACCTAAACCTTACACTGGTTTCAGACTTTGCCTTCTGTAAAGTCGGGAATTGAGTTTTCTCACACGGATTGCTACAACAACGAACAAACTGTACTTTATGAAAAAGAAGATGCTGTGAAAATGTTACAAAAGCATGTACTAGGTGGACCTGTTGAGACTAATGTAGATCCAGTCTTTGTCAGGTATGTCAAACAAGTTTTAAATGTGATTTTTGTCTAATGAATTACACATAAAGCAAAATCCCTATTGTGATTTGCCTTTGTTTTGTTTGCTTTACCTTTGGAGCTGGCCTAACTTAGTAGAAGTTCTGTCTATGAGCTTTCCTCCTGGAAGATGATTATGCGTTTTCATTTCTGACAGGGACAACTTAGAGAACAGATCAGCAATGATGAAGTCAGGCGATAAGAATTCCCTCAATGGTTCATGTATTCTTTACGACATTTACAAGGTGGTTCTGCTGACCAGTCTGAATTGGAAAATACCTGAAGGAAAATGCAAGGGAAAAGAGAAAATCTGGTGTCTTCCTCCACATGGTTTGCAGGTGCTTAGGCAGAAGCTCATTCCTGCCCCGCAATGTTGTCACACAAGTACTTCTGGTGAAGCTAGGCCTAGTTTTGTGCTAGGCCTGGGTTTGTGTTTTGTGCTAATCTCAACATCGAGTCCTCATCCTATGTAATCACTACTGGTCACATTTCATATTAGAATTATTTTTAAATCTAGTGATGTGAAAAATCTGATTTGAACAAATGTGTTTCTGGATCCATTTGATAATTACTAGATTACTTCAAGTGAATTATCATTTTTGTAAACTGCCCCATCACTACTGAGCCATTCAGCTGGTTTCACAGTTTGGGTAACAGGTATAGAGCTTTGAGAGAAATCCAAAAGTTCTTTTGTCAGTAGAAGAAATTTGGTGCTAATTCTGTGTGGGATGAATTCATATCCTTCTGCTGTCCTTATGAATGAAAGATGAAAAGCAGTGGTTACAAGGACTCAAGGTGGACTGACTCTGTTCAGGTTTCACTTCATGATAACCCAGCTGGACTGAAACAAAGCAACCTGCTGGTTTCCGTAACTTTTCACATGGAGCATGTTTTGTAAAGGCAAAAGCTGTAGCCTGGAACGTGTCTCACACCTGGGATAAAGCCAGGTAGAGAAAAATCATTGGTATATGAAGTAAGGATCTCAACGGATCTGTCTTTTGACAGGTAGAAATACAATATTTAAAGCTTGCATCCCGTTGGCAGGCAGAACAGGCGAAGATCAGAAACGTTTATGGAACAAACACGATGCAAAGGCAGAGGTGCCTCAGCTTCAGGCTGCGCCTCAGTCGAGGGTCCTCGAGCTGGGAAAGCGGCGCCAGACGCGGCACTCTTTTACCAGCTCCGGTACTCGGTTTTGAACTGGGGGGGGTGCCTGCTGCAGAGGGGGTAGCCCTGGGGTGCCTGCTGCAGGGCGGGTAGCCCTGGACGGGAAGTCAGGCTTCGGGAGGCCCTTTCCCTCGGGAAAGGGAGTGTGAGCCGCCGGCTCCGGAGGGGTAGGCTGCTGGCTGCCACCAGGGGGCGCTGCCGTGGCGGGCTTGGAGCAGGGAACGCCCCCCCTGGAGCCGCGAACCCGCGGCCCCGGGAGGTGCTGCCGGGCAAGGACCCACCCCTGAGCCAGGCCCTGCTCCAGGCCCCTTCCCCTCGCGCTGCGCTTCCCTCCACTTCGGCTGTTTCCTGCCTTTCCTTTCCTCCTCCTCCAAACCCGTCATGCCTGAAACGTGGGAAAACAGGCCTTGCCACGAGATTTAAACTTTTAACCTGTGGGCTTTCAGGT
>NW_010239797.1:0-25437 GCF_000690775.1 Eurypyga helias | reverse complement strand
GTAAAAAGTAAATAAAAATAACTCAAGGAACATGAAAAAACCCCGCTCGAGGAACGGAGAACATGGCACCTTTTTCACTTCTTGCTGATGATGCATTAGGAAGGTCGAGCCTGTGCAGCAGGGCACACGTCCTGTTCCTACCTTTGCCTTTGTACCAACAGGTGTGTGCGGGGTTTAAGTGATGTCTTCCTAACTTCAGCATTTATGACAGCAACACCACTGACATTTTTAGAAACAGTTTCACTTTTGGGGTTTTTTTTGTGTTTGTGTGTGGGTTTTTGTTTGTTTGTTTGAAGAGCAACGGAACGTGAGCTTTCTTCTCCAAGAAGCAGCAGTGATTACACCAAAAGCTGCACCACGTGACATCGTTCAGGTATCATCAGAATCGTTTCATATCTGTTGAAATTTATTCTAGCAGATGAATTTCACGAAGGCATCTGCAATTTTCTCTCCAGCACTCCCTTTGGCAGCACACAGGTCGTTGTCCTGAGCTGACACTACCAGCATGTAGGGAGTATTTTCTGCCGTGGGGGAAATCTTACTGAATAGAGAGAAACCAAAGGTCAGCAACATGCTGAACGTTCATACACAAACATCAGGTAAACCGTGACACGCCTGTTAGCTTGGAAACTATACGGACAGTGAGAATTCAGAATTTTACATGTTTCCATGAAGCTAAGTTGGTACGAATAAAAAGTAGTGTAACTGGCTTACTTGTTATCGTTGTTTAAATAACAACTGGTTTTGCCTTGGTGCCTAGACCCTCAATTTCCACATCTGCCTCCCCTGCCAAGGATCCCTCTTTGTCCACAGCTTGCTGAAGAATTCACAACTCTCCTCAGAACCCTGAAACTCAAGTCGCTTATGTGCAAAATCTGAAGGGGACTGCACTGTCATGGACTCTTACAGAAACCGATCCAAATCGTGCTTCCCTACGCAGGTATCACTAGTATCTGGTTCGTGAAAACCTTACTAGCAGTCCGCATCATACTGGAAGACAATCGCCAGTGTAACGGCTTTGCAGCTCCCAGTGGCCAGCTGTGTATCACAGGTATCATCCCAAAGAAGTGCAGACAGTACGAAATTCTTTGTTTCCTACTTGTTACAGTCTGTCATCAACTTTATTCCGTGAATTCTATAAGCTTGTTTCTACAGCCTGGAAAATGAAGTCTTGTTTGTAAAACTAATTTACTTCCGTATTTCACTTGCTTTCATCTTATTACTTCAGAGGGGATTGTTGCACATATGAAACAAAACAAAATTTCAGTGGCACTGATGAACCATGATTTTAGGGATCTTGGCTCTCTTCAGTGTTTGGAAAGGCAAGGGCTCATCTTATTTTTAGAAACTATAGCAAGGAATCTTTTGTTTTCTCTGCTTGACTAAACGGTACAAGCTTCCACAATGCTCAAGAAATGACAACACTGCCATTGTCCCTCCATTATTCTGAAGTTGTTAAGAACCATGTAAAATTAACGGTTGATCTAGCTGAGGTAATCAAAGAGTCAATGCTACGCAGCACAGTCCTACCACCTACAATGCTTTTTTTTAAAAAACAGGTATCTCATAGCAAAGCAGTGCAGAACTTCATTTTCTCCGGGCCTGGGTGAAGTACATTGTTCAAATACTTTTTTTTTTTTTTAAGAAAAATATTGACATAAATATTCTAGATTTGTTTTCCAAGATTGTTTCCTGCACTCCCCTTCTGATCCTTACTTGCTGGGTAAAAATTGCCAAGGTGGATTCACAGCTCTAGTGAATGTTTTGACAGCTTGGACGTGTCCTTTTTGTTCGCTATCATTTCCAGGCAGGAGTTGTATGGAGTTTCAGAAATTGTTTCTGGCGTGTTGGCGGGGGGTTGGTTCTTATCAATCTAAACAAAACCTTCTGTGTGTTATTATCTTAGTGCAAACCTGAAGCTTGGATGAGAGCAGATACAGAAGTAACTGGACTGTTTCTAACATTATTTTCTCACTTGGTCACGGCTCTCAGCCTGATCCCAAACACAGCTGTTTCTGCAGATGAGAACAAAGCCCTAACAAGTAAACTACTTACCAGAGCATCTGTGGCTCTTTCATTACTCGGTAGCTATTCTTTTGACACCACACACTTAAATGTTCAGTGTCCTAATGTTTTCTCTGCTTACCCTGGAAGGTCTTCAACAAAGGACAAAAATAATAACCAACTTATGGTTCTAATACAGGCAGGAAGAATTTAATTTTACCTGTTCACACAAATACTCTACTATTTCTCATCCAACATTGCACAAATATATCCCAAGCTGAAAGACACGGTCAGATTGCCGAATGTATTGAGCTATTACAGTCCAAGAATTAGTTTTACCTTTATTTTCATGTACAGTTTCAGAATATATAAACCATAGAAAATGGTAGGTTTTAAAGGCATATCAGGTAGAAAGAATATCCTAAAATACGTTTGTCTTGTTAAAACTCTAGTTCCAACTGGTTTGGTGTTTGTTTTCTTGGTATGCAGAACACTCCCAACTGTTCTGTGTGGCATCGTGCGTATGCTGCTGTTTGTACGCACGCTTTTCACTTTTAATTTAAGGGACAAAACTTTTACTGTAGAATTAAGCTGTATGTTCACGTATATATACTTCTTTATTTTAAATATTTGCTCTATAAATGACCCAAGCATTATCAAGGCAAGAAACTGAAGAAACATCTCTTCAAGTCAGTGGCATAACAGCTTTACTTACAATTTTACATGACCGTCTTCTAGATATAAGCTTTAATCCATATTTGCTTAAGGATTTTCTTTACTATTTCATGTTTGAATACAACTAGCAAAATGCCCAGATAATAATCTATATTCAACCTTACACCTGCATCTGCTTATTTCAGAGAAATACTGCTTGCTAGAAAAATTCAGGTTTTGAATCTGAAACAAACTCAGCAAACTGCAGAAACACTTTTTTAAAAAGTAGGTTGATAATTCTCGAAATTCAGAGCGCTCCCACTAAGAGAAAAAACCTGACAAAACACTACCCTCATGCTAGGCTGGTGAGAATGCATTTTGCTCAGACCAATTTGCAGGTTTTTTATTATTACATTTAACGTGTTGTTCTCATCTAATTTCCTAACAGTCTTGTTGGGCTTTCTTAGACAAGTAGTACATGGCAAAGCATTTTAGGATGTTCAAGGAATGGAGATGGAACTATATGATCTATTACTCATGTTGGAGACAGTTCCAATGTATTTATGCAATGGAACATTTACTTTGCAAGAAAACCAAGGATGAATTATCTGAAGGAGTGGGTCAGACCATCAGCTGATGCAGAATGCAGCAAGTATGGTTTTTAGCAGAGCTACGCTACTTTGTAACAACAAATTTGTTCTACACTGAGGTAAGAACTTTATTGCCTGTGTGTTGGGCCAGCCATGGTGAATACACTGAAACGTATGGACAGTGCTTTTACAAAGTCAAATCTATATTTAAGCATCAAAGCTGTCACTCACCAGAAAAAGCCACGTCATTCATTCTCCCAACTCCAAAACCACCGCCAGCCAAAGCCGGTATTAGACTGCTGAGCAGTTAAGCCTGGTATTACTGTACAGATTTCTCTCTCAAAATTACTGAAAAATAAAAATCACAAGGTCATTTTATCTTGGAAAACTATCCTGGAAGTCACATACGTAGTAACTGCACTCTGATTTATTTAGTAGGAGTGTTCAGCTTAAGTAAAATCCACAAAGGAATTTTGAATTAAGTTTTTAAAGGCCAATTTCCTAACAGGCAGACTCAGGCAATGTTTTGGAAATGATGTATTAGCCATAAAAACACTAGACAATAAAAACCTGGTGTGATAAACACGTTGAGTTTGGCTGTAAACACGTAAATTTGGCACTGTTGATCCCTAATTTGCTTAAAAACTTGCAGATGTAGGCAAGGTAATGTGCTTTTTTCCCCCCTTTTCTTCCTTCCAGAAAGACTATGCACAATGCAAAATTAAAGGGATGGAGGCCTTGAGTGGGGTATTTCTTCCTGCTCAGACTGTTCCGGTCCCAAGCTGAGCAGTGAATTTGCTGGTAAATTCTCCCACCAAACTGTGGGGAGCTCTATGTATGCTTACATTAAATGTAGAAGAGAATCAAGAGGATCATTTCCTGGAATACAAAAAGGAGTTGTTTACTTTTGCAAAGCACGTGGTTTTAATAACAGCTTGGTGACACTTACTGCGCATTATAAATAGCAGACCACCAGTCCTCTGCCAGAACAGACGCTCTGAGGGTAGCTTCTGTAACCGTTTGTTTCTTCACTGTGATCTGGGCCTCATTTATTACTCCCCTCCCTATATTTAGCCCATTCCAAAGGGATACATCTGGTCCAGGAATATAGTTAGCATATTGCTTACAAATTAATTTGCACAGGCTTTATTTGTAATCTGCTAGGGGCCAGGAACAAACTGTTAATGTCCAGTAAAGGGAAAACCATTTATGATGATGAAATATGGAAAAGAAACAATTTGGCTCTGTCCTGCTCAGCCCCCTGACCTGTCAGTACCAGGCACCCCATTAAACCTGCCTTTTTTTAAATTGGGTTTCATATCAAGAACACAGTACATTTTTAGAGAAACAATACCTTTACTACAAAACCATGTAAATGATTATATACAAAATGGTTACTGGAATTTGGTTTTGTACTGTAGTGACAGAAATAACTAGCTGCCGACATTTATTTACGTTTCCTTAATACTAGGTACATAACGCCGCTGATGAGAGTAAAGGCAAACGCAATCCAGGCTAAGACGAAGGAGTAGCCGTACTGGCCTTCAGTAACATCAATCCTGTATTCACTGCTCTTGTGTAGCTCTTCGTGCCTGTCTGTGTAAATGGAAGCTGCAATCATCACACACAGACCTGATGGAGGAAGAACATAGTCAAGTTTAGCATCTTAAAATATTACCAATACACATAATAACTAGTCACTCCCTCTCTTCTGTCAGCTCTTTCCACCAACATCCTTCCTTTGCAGACATTCATTTGCCATCCTCAGACTGAACTGGAAGTATTTCAGGACACGTTTTCAGTTTCTTTGGCATGGATTAAATGTGACATGTTGTGTGTGTTTATGCCATTTGCAGGGAACACAACATCATTCTGAACATTGAGATGGTTTTAAAAACGAATAAAATTAAGGGAGTACCTGTCTGCAACATTTCCAGAGTTATTTAATCTGTTCAAGAAACTCAGAATCTCAGATTCTCTCTCTTCAAAGTGTAAATGACTTCATTCTGAGCAATGATGCCACCCATGTTTTAACTGCCTGAATAGTACAGAATGAGCTTAAACAAACAAGAAGGATGAACTATGGTCTCACAAGCCCTACAAATTTCTCATGCAGCTCATTCTTTGAAACCTTTTTCCCCTTCCCTTTCCTACTTGCATGTAAACATCACTGAAGTCCCAAGTGTTGAATAAGCACTCACATGACAGGAGCTGGATAATAGAGGTTAACACAAATCTTTCTCCTTGCTTCAGACGGAAGAGTTGGAGAATGAAAACCAGAAATGCCACACAACAGAAAATAGTAGATAGGATCATGGCGGCCTGAACTGCCTGAATCGATTGATATTCTGCAAAAACAAAAGCAGTCTTGATTAAAAATACAGTTTTCCTCTTTGCCTACTCCTGCATTGCGTAGAGGGGCAGAGCTATCAAATGCAGAAACGCTAAATTTGTGTCAGTCTAGATATGTCTGTGCGTAACGGATCATCTCACTGCAGCACAAATGTGCCCTAAACCAACTTAATGCTTGGAAAGCAAGGTTGCTGTAGGGGCATGTGGCTCTTCAGATCATCTACCTCTCCAACATACACAAAGATTCAAGGTGTAGAAATAAAGTAAATGTAGCATTTGAGGGTTTTTTATAAAGCAGGATATTGGGCTGTGCTATTACATCCTCTTTGTTAAAACTCCAGCTTGTGTTCTGGCTTTCTTCCATTTTTTCCCCCATTCCTGCAAACACCCAGTATTTTTAGGTTCTTCAGTTCCAAGGCAAATTCTATCACTTCAGCCACACTTTCAGATGACTTCACTGGTTTTACCTGATCTAATGTTTTAAGAACTCTTTAGCACTGGTTGTTAATTGTGTTTACTCTCTTGCACTGAGCTTTTGAGGGCACCTGACAGTTCCTTCTGTTTTCTTCTTACAGAAACTGTTGGAACAGTTTGCTTTTCCAAAATAAAAAGCCATTATTCAAGTTTTTAGAAGATCTGAGTACTTAGAGCATGCAGATTTTTGAACAAATAGATTATCATCCCTGCAAATTTCATAGCAACCTTTTTTTTTGCTGAAGGAACTGAGACACAGGTACGGAGAGACACTCACCTCCGAACTGATCGGTAATAGCCATACAGGTGCTAGTATTCCTGGAACACATCCTCCAGACATCTGTAAAGAAATTATCTCCTACCCACCAGGCCTGCAAAATAAATAGAATGGGCTCATACAGGGGAAAAAACCCCCAAAACCCACACAACACCCCACCCCAGAACTCCTTAGTCGTCCAAGGGCCTCCTGATCAGATACTCCAGTCAGAACAAATTTCTGTTCATTTTTGATACTGAACTGCTCAAACTAAACTTGAGATCTAATGGCATTTTGGAATAAAGAGCATACCATTACTCACAGGTCATTTTCATTGTAGACCTATGTAAAGCAGAAAAGGGAATAGATGGCAATCTTAAACATCCCAAAACACAAGGGATTTTCCGCTGTTCAGGCAGAAATTTTGGATAGTCAGTGATTGCCCACTCCTTAAGATACCTAGACAAGATCTGCTTTTCTTCATCCAGACCCTGTTTAGGATGCACTACTCTTTAAAGGCACGGCATTTTTTAATTTGCAGGAAATAGCAGGACATACATCTACAAAACAGAAGCCCTTTATAAATTTTCCAGTTCCTGACACCAAATTAAATTAATCTCAACTTAATGCAGCTGTGCTGCCAATGTGCAACTGTAGTGTGTACACTATGGCATCTGACTGGAAGTGCCTAGTGACAAATTAAGATCCTCCTGTGATATTTCTATTTGGATGTTTTAACATTCAACACAAAATGGTACTACAGTGACTGAACAGATTTTTACGGTAGCCTGGGAAATGCCAAGGACTTCACACAAGTGGCATTTCCTCAGGAAACCCTTTCCCTTTCTGACAGCTATCCAGGCCTTTGTTTTGACTAGAGTTGGAAAAATATGACTTTTAAATATGTCTCCTGGTAGCATCTGCAGCTTAAACAGATATCCCAGGAACTGCACAGTTACTGTGCAGCTTGGCAAACAACGCTGCAATAAAAGCTGTGAGGTATTACGATGGTAGGCATGTGTGTAATAGTAACACTGTGTTTTAAGAAAACGCGTTACTTTCCCAGGAGGCCATTCATTTGGATTTTGCAGTCCAAGTTACACATATTAGTTTTCAGTTCCAAGCACTATACAATCCTTTCAGAGTTATTTTCATGACTATAAAAAGCCTCTGAAGATGATAAAATCCAATAGAAGGCAGTTACACAGTTTAAGTTTGAAATTGTTTAAAAGTAGCTAACAACACCAAGCACAGTGCATGGGGTTTTATCTCTATAGTAATTTCATTTGTATGCAGCAGATCTGAAATAAGAGTAAGTTGCTTTGTCGACTATCCTAGCTTTCCAAACATTCCAAGGAGCAGGGTGAGACAACCTGCTTTAGGGCCCAATTAATGACCTACTTCAATGGGACAAAGCAACCTGCTGACTGAAAGGTAACATCCGAGTTTGTACCATTTTGCAATAAAAAGTTGTGGGGAATACATCGTTTCACTTGGATCACGGTCTTGGAAAAGACTATGGGATTGAAACCAGCCTCACTGAGAACAGTGAAGTATTTTCAGCAGACAATTTTTTAAATCTTAAAGCCTGTACATACTGAAAGACTCCAGTGGACAGTTCAGAGATCAGGACAGTGGGCTGGTTTGGAAAGAGGCGAAGTCAATTAAGAGCTAGATGTAAATACTGGAAGGTAAATTCTTTCTGGTGACAAAAATAAAAAAGGAAATTGGAAAAGAGTGCAACATAAATTATTCTAAAATTTTGTGCTGAAACTGCTTCAGCTGAATGGAAACAGATAAATTCATGGTGTCTCTTTCATGATGTAATTGGGCATCTTGGACACACACTTCTCAGGCAAAGCATACCTTGACTGACATTATCCCCACGCATTAATCATGAGCTACCTGACTTCATATACTTGACACGAAAGGATGATAGATTTTCTCCTCCTTTCCCACATATCCAGCTGAACCAAGTCCCATCACCCCACCCTGCAAGTACAGCAGTATTGGTAAATACATTCCCTGGCCAAGTATCTCACTGGAGAGAGCTGCAAAACGAGGTCTTATAACATGATGCCATACAAATGGATGGCATGTACTTGTAACGCCTTACCCATGTACACCAGCAACACGTGTAATCAAGGTATTTCTGTTAAAAAAGGTATACGGAGACCAGCGTGCCTAACAAAGTTATGTGCTTTCAATAAACAAGTTGAAGACAACTAGAGATGCATAATTTCATGAGGCAAAGAAATACATCTGTGCTTGAGAGAAAAAGAGAAGAAATAAGACTTACATTGTCAATAGTTGAGATGAACAGCAGTGCTGCTGAGGTTATATGGAACACAATAATGAAAGCCAGAAGAATCAACATCCTTGATCTGTGGAGGCTTTAGTCTGAGATAAATCTGTTAAAAATAAGAGCAGATATGAAGAGTCTTTAAAAGCTGCCAGCGGATCAACCTCTCATCACGCTATCTCACTGTGGCTGTGCGTAGTCAAGGTCAGCGTGCGCGTGTTTCAGAGCAAGGTGTTGTTAGTCAGAACACCGTATGCAGTTTGAGTCCACAGCACGCGTTCTTTCTCCAGAGATAAAAGATTTCACCTAATCAGACCTTACATCAGCATAACAGCTTTCTGTTTGTTAAATGTGATACGTAACTAGCATCCCTGCTGTTAAAATGAATCACAGCTTGAAATGAAGCCAAGGGGTGCATTTTGCAACCTGCCAGTGGGATGGCTGCAGTGAGTAAACACATAGAGATGTTTCTGTGTGCTTCTCCAGCAAGGATAGCAAACTCCTTCGCATGGACTTTGAGAGAAGTACTTTTCAAATTACAGCCTCATTTGCACGTGAAGCTAGAATCTCCACCGGCTACAGTAAGGTCTGGTTCCAACCATGCTTTCAAAGCATGAAGAAAGGCAGATTTCAACAGGATGGTTGTACAACAAAAAATTAAGTGCATCAAGAGCAATCTAGATTTAGAAGATCAGCTATGTTGTACCTTAGGTCTCATATAGCTTGTCCTTTGTTCATATAGTTCCAAGTTTCATCCACTGATGAATGACTTAGGACTACTGTTTCCTCCACTATATTGCTATGGCTGGTGAGGTTGAATAAACCCATTAGTCATGTAATAATCCGGTAGATTATTTTATGTCAGTCACTTAATAATCCTTCTAGTCTACCTATTCCCTTCACACCTTATCTCACCCATTTATTACCATTTCACATCTCAAATTAAAAAAAAAAAAATATTCTCATGTCATGTACAAAGGAACCACAAACTTTATTTGAACTGGAATCCCTGGGAAATCTGTGGGCACATAACAAACAGGTTAGGGAAAACTAATGCTACTAGTACATAGAAATGCACAATTGCTTGGTATATCTATTTTTCGTCTTCTTGTGTAAAAATGCTTGCCCATGAATATATTCTGCCTTCTACAAGGAATCTGCAGTCTCGCAGGTATTTCCTCTGCATTTACCACGCACCATTCTGCATGCATGCATGCATTATCTGCATGTTATCACTCATCAGTACACTAACGCACGTTTCTCTGCTTCTTTGCTTCGGACACATTCTCTTATGCCAGATGATGCTATTCATGTAACCCAGCAAATATCCCGCAGAAAAGGCAGTTATCTCTCAAAAAAAAAAAAAAAGAAAAAAGAAAAAAAGACTTGCATGATTTTTTTCATGCCTAACCCTCTCCCCCCACTGCCTTTTACTAGAATCACGGAGAATTTAACCAAATAAAAGGACTACTTTGACAGCATTTTTAAAGCACTGGCATTCCCATCAGCCCAAAACACAACTGCTCTGCAGAACCTGAACACCACCAGACAGCACATAAACACGCTGAATAGAGGAGGAGTTCCAGGCTAATCCTTTACACCCACAGTGCAGTACAGCGCTTCACTGCAGCGCAGTGTTACAAGCACCAAGCCCAACAGTGGTGGCAACCTTTTAAGAAAAGGAAAATTGATCAGATAACCTTATATCCATATCTAACTGGAATGACTGTATGGGAAAGCAAAGTCAAATGCTAAGATAAGGAAAGCAGCCACTCAAGTTTTTATTCCTTCCCATTTTCTCACTGTTACACTTTGCCTTCTCAGCCATAACAAAAACCAGAAGCAGTAATTTCCTCCAAAGAGCTGATTCTGCTATATGACTCAAGATCTTCCGAATCTAGTGCTGCTTCTAGAAGTGTTACTCATGGCTCTCTATCAAGCCTTTCTTGAATGAAAGAAAGGAGGAAGGAAGAGAAGATATTTTGTGGTTTTGTGTAATGCCACATCAAAATATTTTCACTGTGAACTGTACCAGCCTTCACACAGCACTCTCCCATCTTGTGGTTGGTTTTTTTTCTGAGTTTCACTTGTTGCACAGAGGGTATCGAAGCAGACAATACTGCAACAGTCATCTGCCATATAAGGAGAGAGAGTCAAATTATGCTCGGTATTATTTTAAGAATAACAATACGATTTCATCTTATTACATGAAGCACCATAAAGTAAGAGAGACAGAAAAATATGACCTAATTAAAACCAATCTTGCAAAATCAAGACTTGCCAGCACAGAAAAATCCACTTAATCTTCAGTCAAGTGAATGTGTTTGTTTTACTGCTCAGCCACAAGCAGAAGTGTTTCAAACAGGGTGGATAAACAAGTATGGGTGATGAGAAGACATTTTATGTTTTACCCAAATAAAGCCAAGACTGAATGAAAGAGCTTTTTGTTTTGTCTTTACCAAAAAATGAAGGACAGTAAGAATAGTTTGATGTTTCTGTTCTGAAGAACCTTCCTAACTGTGTCATTTTTAGGTATTTCCTCCTGACTTGCTGGCAGTAGGTCCCTTCACGAGATGCTACAACTTCCGTGCACACAGTGCTACAACAGCTATATACAGATATGGGAATTAAATACGCCTGGAGAAGGGAAGGAGGCAGACCAACTCCGAGTAATCTGTACCAGGAAAAGACAGTAAGAACTTGTTACACAACCTGTCATGCCTGAACAGGGATCCCAGAATTGCACAGAAAGCTCTGTGGACTTCAATTGCTCCTAGCACTTTCCCTTCCCATGGGGACCAAGAAGTGCCTCTGGTTCACCACAGCCTGCGCAAGGAGTAATGAGGGGAGGAGGGTCTGCCAGCTAAACCTGATGGAACCTGTGCACTGGAAGTGGAGCAGCTCCCTTCTAAGGTGAAGTCAGCAACGACACAGACACTCCTACAGTACCTGCATCCCCCTCCAGGCAGAAATTCTGGACTTCATCTCTCAGGGGGTACTATTAGCAACAGACTATAAGCAACAGTGCTTACTTTAATCATTTATTACTAACCAAACACTTTGGCAACACCCTATTCTGCATACTAAATGTAGTCCTCTCTTTCTTACTCCCCATTAACTGTTTCTCTTCAGGCTTACAACTGTTCCCGGTTCTTCTAGCAGGAGCAGAATCCTCTCCAGCAGTCTGCCAAACCAAGAGCATACCACCTGGCAGGGGCTTTTGCCTCGCTCCTCCAAAATGCAGGGTACCTGCAAGAACAAATGAGCTAGCACTACTGTGTAACCTGGCTGAACTAATTCTGCTCAACAGAACAACCAGCAATTTGAGTTAGATTAAAATCCAGTCATCTTTTACATTTCATTTCTGCAGCCACAAGAAAATATTGCTTAAAAGGGGTCAGAAAATACATTTTTAGATCACAGATATTTGGAGAGTAGTGCTTTCTACTATTGCACCGAACAAGAATCAGCAAACAACTGTATTAAGAAGATGCATAGAAATGATCAGACTCTTCAAATTAAACTTCGGTATAGATGTGTGATGTGATAGGGGATTCTGTAATACTTTTTTCCACTGCTGTTTTGCAGTTGGAAGCCCTGCCCTGTTATTAGTGCGAATACACGTTGCTATGAAATGTTTCTTGCTCTTGCAGGAGTCTTGCTCTCAAATGAACCACTGCTTGAATCTCCTGGTTTAGTCTCTTGATTATAGGTGAGAATATTTGTATTGATCAAAAAAGGCTATGCTCTCAAGTCAAGGTGTTTATGATTTTTGAGTACACTGCCTTTAGGCATGGATGAAGTCTGGGATGATGCAACAGATACTTGTTCATCGTTCCCCAAAGTGGTTTGAATTCTTTTAATAGTTTTTATACACACACACGAGAAAAGCTTTTTGGATTCTACAGTTGTCTTGTAATAGAGATGATGGAGCCACTCTTCTCAGAAGTACATGATGAAAAGACTAGAGGCAACGGTCACAAGTTGCAACAAGGAATATTCCCATTGTGAAAAATGTATTAATTACATTCAGTGAGCATGATTAAGTTCTGGAACAGGGCCCAAGAAGTTATGGGATCTCCATTCTTGGACATCCTCATAACTTGACTGAAGCAAGGCACTGAGCATCCTGAACAAACTCCCTGCTTGGAGCAGGAGTCTAGAGATCTCCAGAGGCCCCTTCCAGCTCTGCTGTCCTGTCACCCTGTAGCTATTTCAGGAATCTCCCTGTACTAATCTCCAGCAAAGCTCTGACAAAAGACAACATAAAATTTGACTTAGCTCATCACAAGTGACATTAAATCCAGATTTTGGGGTTATAATCAGAATGACACTGGATGTCAACATGACATGTCAACATTTTTGCCTCAGTTTTCACCAGCAAGTGCTCAAGCTGCACTGCCCAAGTCCCAGAAAGCAAGGCCAGGGACTGGGAGAAGGAAGAACCACCCGCTGTAGGGGAAGACCAGGTTCAAGACCATCTAAGGAACCTGACGGTGCCTTAGATGGAACCTTGTCAGGTCCACGGGGCCTGACAAGATGCATGCATGCCGCGGGAACGGGCAGATGACTCTGATAAGCCGCTATCCATCCTATTTCAGAAGTCGTGGCAGTTTGGTGATGTTTCCACCGATCAGAAAATGGGAAACATAACCCCCATCTTTAAAAAGGAAAACCTGGGGAAGTACAGAGCAGTCAGTCTCACCTCTGTGTCCATCAAGATCATGAGGCAGATCCTCCTGGAAAGTATGCTAAAACAAAAAATTAAGTGACTGCAACAGCCAAGACAGCTTCCCTAAGGGCAAATCATGCCTGACAAATTTGGTGGCCTTCTACAACAGGGTTACAGCGACAGCGGATAAGGGAAGAGCAACTGATGTCATCTATCTGGACTTGTCCAAAGCATTTGACACTGTCCAGCACGACATCCTTGTCTGTAAGTGGGAGAGACATGGATTTGATGGATGGACCAGTCAGTGAATAAGGAATTGGCTGACTGGTCGCACTCAAAAAGTTGTGGTCAACGTCTCAGTGTCCTAGTAGAGATTAATGAGTGGCGTTACTCAGGGATCGGGATTGGGACCAGTACTGTCCAACATCTTTGTCAGCAACACGGATGATGGGATCGAGTGCACCCTCAGCAAGTTTGGCGATGACACCAAGGTGTGTGGTGTGGTCAACACGCTGGAGGGAAGGGATGCCATCCAGAGGGACCTGGACAGGCTGGAGACAGAGAACTGGAACAGGCTGCCCAGAGAGGTGGTGGAGTCCCCTTCCCTGGAGACTTTCAAAAGCTGCCCGGACTTGTTCCTGTGTGATCTACGCTAGGTGATCCTGCTCTGGCCGGGGGGTTGGCCTAGATGATCTCTAGAGGTCCCCAACACTCTGTGACTGTAAACCTCATTGAGTTCAACAAGGTCAAGTGCAAGGTCCTACACATGGGTCAGGGCATTCCCAAACACAAATACAGGCTGGAAAATGGATCAAAAGCAGCCCTGAGGAGAAGGACTTGAGGGTGTTGGCTGATGAGAAGCTCAAGATGACCTGGCAATGTGTGATGCTCAGAGAGTTGGAGAACCTCTCCTATGGAGACAGACTGAGAAAGTTGGGCTTGTTCAGCCTGGAGAAGAGAAGGCTCCGGGGAGACCTTATAGCACCTTCCAGTACCTGAAGGGGCTACAAGGAAGCTGGGGGGGACTTTTTACAAGGGTCTGTAGTGACAGGACAAGGGGTAACGGGTTTAAATTGAAAGAGGGGAGATCTAGATTGGATATCAGGAAGAACTTCTTCCTGGAGAGAGTGGTGAGGCACTGGAACAGGTTGCCCAGAGAAGCTGTGGATGTCCCATCCCTGGAAGTGTTCAAGGCCAGGCTGGATGAGGCTTGTAGCAACCTGGTCTAGTGGAAGGTGTCCCTGCCCATGGCAGGAGGTTGGAACTAGGTGATCTTCCAACCCAAACTATGGATTCTATGACTTCATGAATTCATCAATTGCCACCCCCAGCATTTAATACCACTTTACAAAGTATGTTGTAAGGCAGAACTGTGCAGGTACAGCTCAGTTAGACATGCAGACTGCCACTGAAACCAGAAAAAGTTATGAGAATCCTACTGACCACATCCAGATTTGCTGTGGTAATGAAATTTCCCACAAAAGCTGGGAAGTTGCAGGATACTTACACAAAACACATTGAAAACAGAAGGCCAGTTATATTAACAACAACAATTGTTTCAGTTAGCACAGAAGAACTGTTTCTGGGCAATACTCCAGTGCTACCTTACTTTGCACAGGGAGGACAAATGCAGCAGCCACACTTACCTTTAACCTTTTCAGTAACCCAGACTACTGGAAGCACTAATTTGCACTTTTGTTACGAAAGTCTGATGTGATGGGCTTTACAAGAGGTGGCCTTTACAAGAAAGGCCTCTGCTATAACCTTCTAGACATGCAGAGACAAGTACGTTTTCGCAAGATAAAACTGTAGGACAATCACAGAACTGCAGAGTAACAGAAAGTATCCAGGCCAGGGTTCCCAACATTTCTGCACTGTAGTAAGCAAACACATTAGAAAACCGGATTGCCTTCCTGTGTCAAACTCCACACCCCCCCCCAACAAAAAAGCCTCAGTTTATCTTTAAGATAAAGTTTATCTTTAATGTCCAGCAGTACAAAGAAACATGACTATTTGATCTTTTTTCTGCTGTTTAGTACAGCAAGCAAGCAAAAAGGAAAACTGTCTTTGACAGTTCTTAGCAGAAAGTCTATCCCTACTTTCCAGTCCAGATGTCATCTCCACAACCCATGTTTGCATTTCTTCCCATGCGGTTAAATTCCGCTGCCAGGCTACTTCTCATGTTTGTGCAACTTGATTTTTGCAACCAGAGAAACATGTACACAGTACAGTATGCTTATCCTGTGCTCATTTGCATTGAGAAGGCTGCAGCTCACCCTACCACGCTGTCTACAGCCCTCACTTCCTATGACCAAGTCAGGTTTTTGTACCATCATCATCCGAGTCCATGTACAAAGAAAATCTCAACACAGACATTCCTGGTTTATACTCCTAGAGAAAACGTGGCAGAAAGACCCTGCTCTGTACCGACCACGGCTGGAGGTGTGCAGACTGCTCCTCACCCACATCTGCTGTGGTGAAAGGACACACCCAAAAGCAGGGCTAGAGGATCCTGTTGAACAAGTTCCCGTACCTGCAGTTTCCTGCACTGAGATTCTTCATTCCAACTAGAACAGCAGGTCTTAGGGCCATCAATAAACATTCAATTCAGCTGAACTGTCTTGAGGTCACTCGTGTAATACTGAATCAAAGCAAGCCTTCTTAATTATCAATTCTTCTGCCCCTTGGTGCTACAATTAAGTCTGTATATGTGAAGTTGGAAGACAAAGCTTGTATACCAGTGGCATGAGAAGTCTGTCATCTTGTGATGCATCATAAGACATCTGGATTTACATGATAATCACTTCGTTTTGCTCAAGGTTCTTGTGCCACATCTCATGGTGTCTCATGACAGAGAACTCAGGAGTTGGCTCATGTTTTGCCTGGTACCAGTCTCTAAACTTGCATAAAGCTCCCTGGTTTATAAGGAACAGAGTGATACTGTTAACTTTTTTCTTCTTTTTTTTTTTTTTCTCTTACCAAATATGAAGGGTTCTGTTTTTCTTGTGTGATTCCCAGAAATGGAACCAAAAGTGAAGAAAGTTCAGACAGCAGACTTTCTCCCAAACTAGCAAAGCTTTGAGGATTTCAACAATCCTCTAATGCCTAAATATCAAACAACATAAAGGACAAGAAAATCAGGAAATTTAACACCAACGGAGTAATTATACCAGTTGAAACAACTTACTCTAATTTCATTATTCCTTCTGCCTGAGTTAATTTAACAGTTTGGAATGCCAACACTGCAAGATATAATTTACTGTGTGATATTCCTTAAAATGAGGCTGATAATAGCCCAACTTTCCTTCTACACTTCACCCTTTCAGTGTTCTCCACACTGACTATTGCTCTGACCCTATTCCCAGTCCGTGGTAGCTGTACATTAAGCCATCATTGGAGTAATTTGCATTGGCTCACCTGTAATTTTTTGTTGCTGCAGGGTTATCCTGGCCACATCCCAGCCCCAACGGCCTGACACAGGGGCCCAGCGCAGCAGCCCTTCCTCACTGTCCTCCGTGCTTCCACACACCCCTCTGCGTTGCTGTGCACATAACTCAGCTGTGACACACTGGGAACCCTTCCATGTCAGCTAGAGAGTAATCCTTCTATCATGCAAGGAGAAGTATGTAAAGGATAAGCACATCCTTCAGCTTTCTTTCTTATTTTTTTCATCAATGCATATTGGAAAATATAACTAGAGCAATCTAGTTCTATTTTAGATGATGACTTGGACACCCTACTTTAAGGAACCAGCCTTTAAGCGTTTCATAGGGCAGGAGTGCTAAGCTTGAAGCCAACACTGCGTGTAGACTTATAGACTGCCTGCAAAGGTTTTGCTGCCAGTAATCCCTGAACAATGTATTGATAGTTCTCTGGTGCATGAAGTGAGCTGCTACTGTTAGAGCTCACATCTACAACATAAAAACTGAGTTTTCTCTTTTAATTAGACTTATAAAAAAGTGTAATTTAGCAATTAAAAATATAGGTCTACCAACAGATGTGGAAGTCTCTGTATTTCTTCCCCTATTTTCAGGGAATCTAATATATTGTAGAGCTGGACCCTAGCTGACCTACGCTTTGTGTTCAGGTGTAGATTCAAATTCTGACTTGTTTTCATGCTCAGGTATTACAGAGCTAACAGTCAATACCAAAACACTATGTCCTCTTTCAAGCAATGATCTCTTTAGCCAGCCAGCAAACCTCTAAGAAATGTTGGTTGGTTCTGACTAGACCCCTGCAGTACTGAACAGGAACCCAGGAGGGAAGCGCAAGATAAGAGTAACAGTCTGCGCAGCAGAGAGGCTCTCACCCGATTTTCTCCTGGTATGAAGCTAAGCAATGAGCAATGTACGACCTTCAAGAAAAAAAAAAAATCAGGCTCCTGCTTGATGCTGGACTTGGCATCAAGAGTGCTAGTGCCTGCTATCAGGCCCCAGATGCTACAGGCACCGTCCGCTCTTTCTGCTTTACACTCAAGCCCGTAGCCCTTTGTGCCACCTATTTTATGTAGAAGGAAGACAGCTTCTCACTTGCTTCCAGCTACTTTTCAAAGTCCTTCATCACAAAGCACAGAAAACAGAAGGAAATTAAACAATGTTTGCTGCATATGGTCGCTGTAGGTGGACAGAAAAAAAATCAAAAATCAGTGCAGCAAAAATTAATTCACAATATTTTCTAGAGCTCCATTTGAATTATAACATGTATGATTTTTTTAAGTCAACTGCAGAAAACGAAAGTATGATCATTCTGCCAAATCCAGATGTTTTGGTGCCCTTGCAGCAGGCTGTGTTAAAACCCAGCAAACTCCAGCAGAATTAAAGCTTGATGTATTTTGATAGTGAAATACAGGGGCTTGGAGACAAACTGGCAAGATACGGTATGACGTAGTTTGTATCCAGCTTCCTTCTTTCTTGTAACCAAAGCCCTGAGGTCTGCTTTTTGTGTGCACCAAGATTAATACACATGTGCATCTAAAGCTTAATAAAGCCTTCTGTTATTATGGCGGTTGGGTGCTCGTCCACGGCACTGTGTGGGTCTGCCTGAACAAGAGTAAACTTACAGTGATTAAGCTCATGTTCCTGGCCCCCTTACCACCTACGTGCCAGGGGATACTGACGCACCCTTTCGGCAATTCTTGAAGCTATTTCGTAAACATTAAGTCTTAACGCTGCTCCTCAGAAACCCTACTTAGTTACCAAAAGGAGAACACACCTTGCATATATTTAGGTCTGGCAGATCTTCCCTGGACTTCCCCCACTTCTTTTTACCCTGTCCTCCTCATCAGATCTGTGCTATTTGGCCAGAACTCCAAAGTTTGGGAAATTATAACCCTGCTATCCCATACATTTCCAAATAAAAAACAACCAAAAAATTGCATCAAAAATGCAAAGTGCTAGCTGTGAGTACTGAGACCCAAAGAAGCTGATGTTTCCAATTTCTTAGGAATGCTTTTAATGAAGTTTTGACCGAGGGATGCCAGCATCACTGCCACTTCTTTAACTGTCGGTCATTTATTTGCAAACAAGTTTGGACTGCGTTTAGACTTGCCCTACCACTCCTTTCACTACGGCCGAACCATATGCACTGCAGAGGGAAGTCACGGCCATGAAGCCTTTGTGGGCAGGCTGAGCAGAAGAAAACAGGCAGGACCTATGGGAAAACATGAACACAATGCCCTGTCGCAGGGTGGGGAAGTGGCACTTACAGGGAAAACGAGCCTTGTGACGTCTTACCTGAAAATACTAAAAAATAGCCTCAAGCTTAAAAGATTCAATATAGATGTATTCAAATACTCCAGCAAAACCTGGAAGAGAAGTGTAACAGCCACTGTATGCTGAGAAGACAATTTAGCAAGCACAAAAGCCGGCTACCTACTCTGACAGACCCTTGACTACCGGCATATTTGAAGAAGTCTTTAAGCCTTCATCTTTTCAAAACTGCTCTTCACAGGTTTTTGTGTGTTCAGCAGAAAGACAATGTTTGTCCTCCTCTGGCAGCACAAACCAGCATCTTCCTCAGAAGTAAATCTTTTATATATTATTCTTTTTCCCTAAAGCGCTTTTTCTTGCAACTGCACTTTTAGATTAGATAATCATCATCTCCGATGCAATGTGTTCTATGTCTGCTTCTAAATCCCAGCACAACCCACAGTGCTGTAAAGTAGGCTGCCTTATTACTAAACAACACCCGAAATGGTCACAATTCATCTCTAATTCCCATCACAGTCGTTGCTTATGCTTGTCCACTTTGAGTTTATGCTGTCACACGCCTTTGGAAAAAGCTAACTAAAACTGGTCTTTCATGAAAGATACCCATGGAAGCAATCTGCTCGAGAGACCAGTTCTCAAAGGGCACATACTGTCCAAGAAGTTCAGCAGTAATTTGGAAGAATGAACTGTCTCTATACTGTAGTTTCTGGTTTCTTACAAAACATGAATGTATTCTCTCAGCTTTCACAGTGGCATCTGCAAAACACGTTACAAAATGTTTGTAACTCCAGTTGTGTATGGGTAGAGCTTAACTGTACACTTGGAAATTGAAAAAAAGCACACATCATGTCAGGCCTTCAATGCATCGTTTCCATTCTGCCAGTTTGCTTTGAGTTGTGTACCAAATACCACTTCAATGTAAACAAAACTGTGGTTTACATTAAAACCTTCTTAACAATCAACCTGGTCTAACAGTACTAAAAGCTTATTTTCCTAGGCTAAACAGAGAAGAGTTTCTCGTGCTGACTTGTTCATTTGCACAGATGAAGACAGACTGGGATATACTTCCTTGCAGGTCAGGGCAAACACATGGAAGCAAAAAGAACTATTTCACCAAAAGATGAAAACAAATGCTATAAAGCAAGTGTGAGCACATTTAGGAAGGAAATTATAACTCTTAGAGCTGTCAGATTCTGGAACAACCTTACAATCACCACAGCAGGGGAAAAAAAGACCTGCCCCCACAAAAAGTGACTGTGGGACCTAGAGACTGTTCTAGCAGGGCAGCAGGCCAGGGGACCTGAGAGAGTCTTCACAGGAGTGCAGAACTGGAGGGACAGCGAGCAAGACCTGTCCCCTTCTCCTGAAGGTGACCCAAGGGCCACTGCTGCCTCCCACGGCTCACGAGCAGTGGCCAAGAGCCACGGAGCTCAGCCACAGCCTATTGGCACAGCCCTGCCTCTGGCTCAGGGAATCAGCCCGTTGGTCCATGGAGCCGGGACACTGACACGGGGCGTACCTGTAAGCTGTTGGAGCTACGAGAAGCCTCCTGGGAACCTGCTCCTGAAGCAAATAACTGAACTGAGGTGCGGCCTGGCCTCACCCCTGCTCAATCACTGCGTGGTCACATTTTGGCATCGAGGTTGTCCCTGTTCAATACCTCGTCAGGGCAGGGAGGGACAGACCAAGTATAATACCAGACCTTTTCATCAGGTTGACAGATGAAATGTGTCCTCAGTCTGATCCAATGAAAAAGAAACAAGACAAAAAAAGCACACCTGCAGCACTAACTCTACACATTAATATAATTCTAAGAGCAAATCTCAGACCCTGAGCTCTACCAACTACAGGCTGCTGCTTATCCAGAGATTATTCCAGATACGACAGAACAGCTCGAGTGATTTATGTTGTTCCACCTAATTAACCAACAAACAAAGGCAGAGAAGGTCTGTCTTTCCAGACTGAAAGCAGTGCGTTTAATTCAGTAGAAATGAAAGCTGATATTGTTTTAACTTTGGCAGATGCTCTACGGAAATTGCTAGCAATTAAATGTGTTACATTCAGGGTTGTAAAATTTTCAAACTGCTTGTTTTGATTTGGCTTTGACTAGCCCTGTATTGAGAAATTTTAGTTTTAGTTATTTCAGAGTTTACACATCATCTATCAGGAGTGTGAAAATACATCTCTATTGGCAGTACAACAGTTGGCTAGAAAACAGAAAGTGCAAACTTCACAACTACTGCTATTTTGTTTCACAGCCATACCGTAGCATATGAGCAGATTCAATGCCCAGCCTACCTTCAGTATGTCATTTTTACATTCTAATTTGTAACTGGTGCAACTAAAGTAAAACTTACGGGTTGCCATGTGAACTTTACCAGTTCAGGCAGATTTCAAACACTTGCTTTACTGCGCAGTCGAGCACCCTAGTTGCACAGCTCTACCACACTGGCTGCTCTATGGAAACAGCGCCCAGCCACCCCCTGCTACTACCTGGCTTCGCTCTACCCTACAGCTCCACCTCATCCAGGCCGGCTTCCGTGTAGCACTGGGTCACTGCCGAGCCACCTCTCCTCGTACCAGCCACAGCGCCAGGTAAAGGTCCCGTCAAGCATTCTGGCGCATGATAGATGGGCAGGCTCAGCCAGCTCTCTTCAGCTCCACATCAGACTCCTCTTGCATGCTCCAAACTTCAGTTTGTTTCTACGCCTGACTTAAGGGGCTGGTTTGTTGCTTCTGTGGATTGAGAACTATCAGCCTCAGAGACCACATGAGTCTGCACGCTGACCGCAGAGATCACCCTCAGCGCACGCATCTCACCAGGCATATCTGGGGACTCTGGAAGGTTATTTTCTGCCTGGAAGAAGGCCATAATTTTGATGTATTTCAGGGCACCTGACATCTGCATTAAACACCTGAGGGAGTGTCCATACTGCCCACCTTGGCTGCCTGCAGCCTGTGCAATTCCAAACACAGCACAGTGTTTCAGAATCAGTGAAGTAAACCATAAATATATATCCTATAGCCATCTCTAAGGGGTGTTTGAGTCAGCCCACTTTCTGCCCCACCTATGGACTCCTGTGAACATCTCTACACAGCCAGAGGGTTGTATTTTAAGGTCACACCCAAATGCTGAGGCTTCACCTGGCATGCACATACCATCATTAAACCCGCCCATGAAACTTCATAGGCAAAATAAAAAGGCGTAATTACATTTTCCCCATTCAGTGAAGAAACAATAATTCCTTTGATGGATGAATTCAGGCCATGAGGCCTTCCCTTGAATCCCACCCAGCAGGATCTATTTTCTAAAAATTAAGATCGTTATCTTCCTGATGAAGTCATGCGCATCACCTGACAGAGAGATGTATTTTACAAAATTATCTTCTCTCTAAAACGGTAAAGCTTTCAACAGAAATAGTGAAGACTGAGACCCCATCGCAAAGATCGCTGGTTTGCTTTGAGCATCCAAAACACAAACAAACCCTAACAAACAAACCCTAACAAACACTGAACAGCTCCATGAATGGAATTCCTTAGTGCTCTGCTTATGTTTCCCCTGCTTTCCCTCTGAGACCAAGCTGATTTCAATAAAAGCTGTGCATTCCTTTCTACTTTCAAATTTGGCTGGGCTGAAGTATCACATGGATTTTTTATAAAGTATTGGGTACACTTTGGAGTAAATCTTTCTTAGCAGTTCCTGTCTAACACACTGCCTCATTCTGCTAGGTATACTTCCAACAGGAACTGGCAGTAGGACCTGGAAAGTACATCTTCTGCCAGCTAACAGTATAAAAGATCTTGTCCCCAGAGACCTACTTATCTCTTTAATTAAAGACATTCCTGCACTGATTTATGTGGTGGTGTCATGTCTTACATGATGCTTAAGACTCAAATACAACATAAAGTGGAAAACCAAAACATACACTAACTACTGAGATGAAAAGGGAAGAGTGTCCTTGTGCTGCCATCCAACTTTTTAAATGGACACGGAAACAGCATTATGAAAGGAGACAGACTACGACTAACATACGTAGCAAATGTGGAGGAAGGTCTTACCCCTCTAAATATCTGTATGGGACTCAACAATACATCATTCTTCTAATCACTGTAGGAATGTCAAACCCATGATGAGAAACAACCCTGAGACAAACAAGACAACACAAGCAAAGCCATGAAAACTGAATTAAGAGAAAGACACAAGGCAACCACGCAGCGAGAGATGCTGACAAATCAAGGGGTGAAGAGTGTATTACCTGAAACCACCTATAAGATGAATGTGTTCTTTTCTTTTAAGCAATGATAGCCAGAAATAATAACTACTTCCTCTAGGAATGGAGACAGAACCCTTGTCTAAGAGAAAAGCACTGCAGCAGCCTTCAGTCTGCTGCTGAACAACTTCCTTTGTTAACAAGGTTTTAAATCTGTGTAAGCAAACAGAACACACTGGTTTTCCTCACTGACAGATCCACAGCATAATCAACACTGTTTGGGTGCTCATGACAGACATCTTTCCAGAGACCACAAATAAGGAATATACCACCAGTAGTGTCTTGTCTACTGATAGTTTGTTGGTTTTATTTTTTCCCTCAAGTGAACACACAAACGAGAAACTGATCATCCCCTAAGAGTTTTCATGGTATTACTGCATTTCACCTTGAGTTAATGTTGATGGCTATCAGCACAGTAATCCCTGGTTTCCTGGCTGGGCAGACAGCTGACCTGGTAACATCCCTCTCAGGCACATAGCTGACATCATAAAATCTGCACACATTTATATTCAGCATGGAGGATGAATCTTCATCCAGGTTTCCCAACAGACCATTTTTATTCTACAAGTTGACACAGGGATGCAGAAGACAGCAAGAGTTCTTTCTTTCAATGGCTTTGAAGCAAAGGTAACAGGTCAAGTCTTTATATCTTACACTAAATAAACTCACATCACCTTCTCGTTAACATGTTCTCCGTGTCCCTGTTTCCACTCCCACTTTGGTTTACCAGCTGTGGCAAGTACCTATACCCCAGCTGCATTCCTCAGCATGGCATTTAGTGTCACATACTCTTACTATAAAGCAGCTGGACTCCAGTGAACTGCAATTCATGTTTCTCCCCTCACTGAAACTCATGCTCAGCACTCCCCTACCATTCTCACGAGTTCCTGCCCGCCCTTGTCTGCAGCCACCTCCCATCTCAGCCCTGGCACTCCACAGCTCTGTTCCTGAGCTACCCCACCCTGCCAGGATAGCAATCCTTCAAATTCAACATCCGAGAGCAGGTCTGAATGGAAGAGTCATTAAAGACTATTTTATTTGACAGAAAAAACGTCTGCTCAGGCAGGCAAGGAGCCTTGTTTTACATAGTTAACATACCAGCACTGTACGTACAGTCTGAAAGTGAAGAGAAAGCGCTACTTTTTCCTTTTTTTGATAGAGATTTGCCAACCATAACCATTTACATCCAACATTCCTCAAGAAAACACTAAGAAAACCAGGTGCATCTTTTACAGCTATTCAGTAGGTTTCTTCACCGCCTTGTATCAAGTCAGAAGATACTCAAGTGCAGGCTCCACTGCAATAATTACTTATCATTTACAAATTATTCCCAGATGTTGGGGAAAAAAGGCCTCCCTGCACCATGTGAACAAAGTACTTCTGCCAATAAAACAATGGAGAGGCCAAACTGCAGGTTTCCTGGTGGCAGCATTCGGTAAACAGGCGCAAGCCTCGGGTATGTCTGCTGAGGAAAGACAGCAGTGCAGTATCTTCAGCCTGGAGAAGAGAAGGCTCCAGGGAGACCTTATAGCACCTTCCAGTGCCTGAAGGGGCTACAAGGAAGCTGGGGGGGACTTTTTACAAGGTCCTGTAGTGACAGGACAAGGGGTAATGGGTTTAAACTGAAAGAGGGGAGATTGAGATTGGACATCAGGAAAAAATTCTTCCTGGAGAGGGTGGTGAGGCACTGGAACAGGTTGTCCAGAGAAGCTGTGGATGCCCCATCCCTGGAAGTGTTCCAGGCCAGGTTGGATGAGGCTTGGAGCAACCTGGTCTAGTGGAAGGTGTCCCTGCCTATGGCAGGGGGGTTGGAACTGGATGATCTTTAAGGTCCCTTCCAATCCAAAACATTCTGTGACTCTACAACCTTTCTGGAGATGTCCAAACAAGGAGCTGGCCTCTAAAAATCAATACTCAATATTACAAGCCACCCCTGTTACTGAAAGTTGCCTGCCTGGTACCTGGCACATAACCTCCCGGGTATCACTGGGCATTACAGAGAGAAAAAAAAAAACACCAGTGAGAAAGTTGGAACGGCTTGTCAAAACTGCAGTTTGACTCGAATGGAAAAATGTGTAACGCTGGCAAAAACTTCGTAAACCAAAATCTGCACCGAATTATCTGTAAGTGCATCTTCCTTCCACTGGGGGGGGT
>NW_010239796.1:23297-29242 GCF_000690775.1 Eurypyga helias | reverse complement strand
CCGCGCCCGCCCTGCTGCTGAGCGCCCTTTGTGTCCTGCCGCGGAGGCCAGTGTGCCTTCTGCTACCGTGTGTTCCTCTCCACGGCCTCCCCTTGCGGGACTTGGCTCGGGCCGTGCCAGCCGCCTCCTCCGCCCCAGAGCGTGTGCTCCCTGCAACCTCCTGCCTCTGCTGCTGGGAGCTGCTTCCTGCCTGCTCCCCCAGCACTGCTTTCTTTCGCTCTCTCTCCATTACGGCTGTCTCTCCCCTCCGCTCTTGAGGTGTGCAGGCCCCGAGTCCTGCCGGGTGCTCGCTCCCGTCCCTGCCTGGCTGTCCCTGTCACCCCCAGGCGCTCAGGGTCTGCTCCTCATGATGTTGCCCTCTATCCGCATCCCTGACTGCGCACCCATCTCTCAATCCCAGGGGCAGTCGTTTCTTCCCACCGCACCGTGTCTCTCACCTGTGCAGTCCCTTGTACCCCCACTCGTGTCTGTCCCGCACAACAGCAGAGCCTGGCAGCAGGCTCCCATGTCTCCCCGTGCTCAGCACCTGCCATCCACCTTTCTCTTGTCTGTCACTGGGCCTTATCCTACCCCCCAGCTTCTGCTGCATTTCACCTGTTCCCATCAGGTGGTGTAACGCACCGAGATCGTTTGGTGGTTTACGGCTAACCTTACTGCAAGGCAGATAGCAAAGCAGCTGCTGGCAGCAAAGGAAGAGACACACCAGTGATGCTATCTTGGCTTGTCGTCATTTTTTTCTTGGAACTGTGTTTACATGATTTCCTGTTTGGGTTTTTGCAACAGTGCTGCTGCACAGCTGCTTACCGACGTGGATGCGGCCGGTGCCGGTCTCATCGTGACTTGCAGCACCAGTGACAGCCGTGCTGATGCCGGGTGGTCTCGGCTCTGCCACAGCTGCGGTACAGAAATGGTTGTGGCTGGCGGGACTGCGCTGACACTCGGTGTGGCATCTTTCTCATCCTCTTTTCTGTGGTTTTGAGGGGAAGTGGAACAAGCCTGGTTTATTGGCTCTGCTGGTCTGGTATGCACATCTTGGTACAATAAGGGTATGGTTTAAGGATGGCAAGAAAGAGAGAAGCAAGTACAGCTTCGTTATAATTGGGTACAAATTGAAAACAGGGAGGTTTAGATTAGGTATCAGGAAGAAATTCTTCACAGAGAGGGTGGTGAGGCACAGGAACAGGTTGCCCAGAGATGTTGTGCGTGCCCCATCCCTGGATGTCTTCAAGGCCAGGCTGGATGAGGCTTGGAGCAACCTGGTCTAGTGGAAGGTGTCCCTGCCCGTGGCAGGGGGGGTGGAACTAGATGATCTTTAAGGTCCCTTCCAACCCAAACCATTCTATGATTCTATGATTCCATACTTCTATACTTAAGACAAAATTTTAGAGCTTTACACCTCTGACAAGTAGGGGCTGTGTAGGAGTCGGAAGGATCCAGGTGTGAGTGAGATGCGCTTCAGCATCACCTTGTTCTTACTTGGTTGAAAAGTGAGAAGCTCAAACACAGCATCCGACCTGTTGCTGAAGTAGCGTTTTAGTAGTGACAGTTGCGGAATCACCACAGCATCAGATAGGCCAACCACATCCGGTAGTGTGGGATTTACAGCTGAGCCGTCCTTTTCCTTGGGCAGAGAGGCTGATAACGAGTCCCACCAGGCCCCTCCATGGGGAAGCAGGAGTACCGGTCAGTCTCCTCCCTCTGGACACGCTTGGAGTAAGGGGTTGGGTGCTAGTGGGTACCTTTGCTGGTTGGGTTGTGGGGGTGCTGTGGTTTAGCTCCAGAGAGCAACCAGGTACCATGCACCCGCTTGCTTCCCCCCTCCCCCAGCGTGCCTGTTGCACGTACGCTGCTTCCTGAGTCATCTTTTCATGCCGTCGTGTGTGGGTCTGCTCTTCTGTTGGCTGTGAGGCATCCAGGCAATTTTATCTTTAAAATTACACTGTTATTTCCATTATGGTCCTTGCTGAAACTAACCTGCAATTAGGAACACTGCTGCTATCAAAGACAAAATGCTGCCTTCTCCCTTATTAAATTTCATTTCTAAGAAATACAGGTCTTTCTGATGGAAAGCAAGATGTTAAAATTACAGGAAGGCTCGTTCGTTCATATTTTTATATGAAATGGATGATTCCCATGTTCTGTGTAACCCAGCCTCACCTCAGGACACCACTTTCAGTTTACCAGTGCCATTAATGTGAGTGAGATGGAGATAGGTAGGAAGGTGGTTTTTGTAGGAAACTGAGTTGAGTTTTAATTTTAAGATAATTGTAGGGAGAGACTGTAAAATAAGTAGCATTTTTCTTAACCATCTCTTTCCAAGAAGAGTTGTGAGTTCAGTTTGATCTCACAGAAGCAATAGGCTGGTGCTGTGATCTCAGTTGTGACTCCTTACACAAAGGTCGTGTCGTATTGCTAATTTTAGCTAATGAACATGTGTCAGCTTGTTGAAAGGCACTTGCAAAATTATTTTGATACCTTAATGGATATAGAGCGAGCATAGTCTCTTTCAGTGCCTTGAGTCCAGAAAGCATCTCAGCGGCATTTTGGATCTTTAATATATTTATGATTGGGTTGGCGCAGGGAAGGAACTCGGATTTCGTTAATATTTTTAGCTGTGGTAGCCATCAGATGCATTTGGAGCAACAGTAGCTGAAAGGAGGATATAAAAAGAAAAATCTTGCAGTGCTGCATGTTACACGCAGGGAGGCAGCACCATTCATGAGTACCCACAGCAGCCACTTCACAGAAAATAACTCTCCTGCTTACCCAGGTGAAGAGGGCACTACTTCCACTATTTTCTGCACTGGTAGCATGAACTGAAGATTACCGCTGACAAGAAGCGCAATATGAAGAGAAAACATGGTTTTATTTTAAGTGCCTTAGAGTTAAATGTGAAATCTAGGCCAGCAGAATGGAAAGACCATCAGATTTCTTCCCGCAGAGGGTGGGAGCACTGGGACAGGTTGCCCAGAGAAGCTGTGGATGCCCCATCCCTGGGAGTGTCCAAGGCCAGGCTGGATGAGGCTTGGAGCAACCTGGGCTATGGAAGGTGTCCCTGCCCATGGCAGGGGGGTTGGAACTGGATGGTCTTTAAGGTCCCTTCCCACCCAAACCAGTCTGGGATTCTGTCATGGTGTCCTCTAGCTGTGTTTGTTACTCCGTGTACCTGGGAAGAGCAAGCTGGAATTTTTTTTAAACCTGTCATGTCCAAAAATCAGAAACTCATTTTTTGATCCTCTTGATTTTGAAAATTGGAGTTGTCTGGTTAGTTTGTGAAGAAAAATGTTGTTTGAATTGTGGCATCCTTTAGCACAGAGCTGTTGCATCATGTTTGCTGATCTGGAAATCGTTCATTTAAAGAGATTAAAGAGAGCCTTTGAAAGGCACGCTTGCCTGATTCGTTCTCTGCATCCCCAGCCTTATCCAGATGGGATTATCTGTAACCACCGACACAGAATAATACTGTACACTGAGAGAAGCTGTATTCACCCCAGAGATGTGGGGAAAATCAAAAAAGACCTCCCTGCAACCTGCTCCACCGACAAGCAGATATTGATTTCTGTTTCTGCTGCTTCCGATGATGGTTCTTTGAATCTGCTCAAACCAAATTGCTAAGAAGATAAATCAACACTGCTGAAAAACAATGTGCCTTGTGTTGCTTGAAACCTCACTTCGTCTGTCTCTATTTCTTCTAGGCATGAAGATCTAGCTCCTGCGGCCAAGGAGAAGGAGGCAATGCCAGCTCCAGTGGAAGAAGCCCAAGTCAAACAATTTAAGAAGTTGAAGCAGCAGATTAGAGAACTGCAGATGAGATATAAAAGTCTGCAAATTGAGTTATTCAGAAGAGAATGGAGTCACAGTGCTTGCCTGAGAGAGAGAGATGCTCTTATTAGGAAGTGAGTGACTTGATTTATCTTGTTTCATAAGCTGTGATGAAGGAAGTTCAGAACATCAGACCAGGTTTGTGCCCAATCTGTTGATGTGAAAAGCTCACAGTAAGTTGTGGTTAGGCAGCACAGCTGGAGTGCCGTGTCTGGTTCTGGTCGCCACAGTTGAAAACAGACACGGGCGGACTGGAGAGGGCCACAAAGATGATCAGAGGGCTGGAGAACCTGCCTTGTGAGGAAAGACTGAAGGAGTTGGGCCTTTTCTCCCTGGAGAAGGCTTGGTGGGGGGGACCTCATTACAGTTTCCTAGTCCATAAAGGGCAGCTATAAAGAGGGTGGAGGGGAGGCCCTTCCTTCGCCAGAGGCCATGTGGAGAAGACAAGGGGCCACGTGTACAAGTTGCATGGGGAGAGGTTTTGTCTCAGTGTAAAAAAGATACTTTTTTTTTTTTATAGTGAGAACAATCTAGAACAACTGCCCCAGGGACATGGTAGAGTCCGCATCACTTGAGGTTTTCAAGACACAATTGGACAAGATACTAGATAATCTTATTTAGGCTCTGTTTCCCTTGAAAGGTTAGACCAGATGATCTTTCCAACCCAGGCTGGTTTATGTTCTATGTATATTATTGCAGAAGAATTTGCAGCAAAAATTCCATATATGTGTAGAAACATTAGTTTTATGACTGACATAATCAAGAAACATCTCCTCAAGGTTTAGCAGAAAATGAAGTCCTGTGGAAACGAAAGTATCTGGGAACTCTGTCCACCTCCTACCTCTTCTCTTTCCACAGTGTGGTTTCAGTGTGTGTGCTTGGGAGTTTTATCCCGACGATCCAACATCTTTAATTCCTATCTCTTTGGTATCCCATTTCCATTATTAGCAAATAGGAAACGTGCTGTGGATGGTATTGCTGAGAGCTGTGGCAGTGTTGAGGAGCAGTTTATGCTGTTTGACCTGAGGCGACCTCCAAAGCTGGTTCTCAGTTCTCAGACAGATGGACCCGAGGAGACTGTGGAGGTCGAAGCAATTAAAATGCTTTTGTCCAATAAAATACTTAGAGTGGGATAGAATAAAATAGATAATTCGGAAAATAGAACAAGGGAGGAAGATGAGGCTGGCAAACAAGGTGGAGATTTAGAACAAAACCAAACCCCAGTATTTGTCCTGCTCACACCAACAGCTTTGCTCTGTGTTGTAGGTACAATCACCACCCGTCGCTGGCAGCTGAGCGAAAGCAGGTTCTGGAGGCAAGTAACACGCAGACAGAACTGGACTGGCAGCAGCTCTGTGAAAATGCCGGAAGTAACCAGGACCAGGAATCAGAGGATCTCACACAAAGCCTGTCTTCAGGAGGAGAGCAGGTGAGGATTTCGGGTCCCCGGTGGTTTGGATCACGCCATTGCGTTGAGGGCTATGGAGTTTTTCCATCGTGATGTTTCTCAGGGACGGCGTGACTTCGGTCTTCTTTCCAAAATGTGTAGAATGGTAATTCTGTAGTGCCCACAGCAGTTCATATTTGATAGAGACCAGGGGAATTGTCCTGGGCCACCTCTGATAGTGGCCTTTGGTCCCTTGGGGTGAAGTCAGGTCAGCTCGAGAGATGCCACTGCATTCTCTTGGCATTGTAGCACAAGAAGGATGCCCCTTAGAGCAGCCCTAGGCCAAAAAGAGTTTCAGATCACAGTACAGCTTGAGTACTCTCAAGAGAACAGTGTTAATGCTGGAATACTCAGAGTATTTTTGTATGGAAAAGAGAGTTCTAGTTTGTGAAGGGTAGAGTCTTCTGTTTCTGAAAAACAAAACACGTGTATTTCCTGGGGGCTGTTATGCAGTGGGCTGCAGTAGTCCTCAGTGACCCGTTGCTTAGTAAACTCCTGGGTGCAGAGGAAACGCTTTGCTAGCAAAGGTCAGCATGCAGGCATCTACTCTGGTGTTTTATCTTACCATTGTCTTCCCAAAATTATCGTAGGTATCGATAGATGTAGTGTAGGAACACATCCAAGAGGTGAATCGGCATTCACAGAATCACTGAGGCTGGGAGAGAGCTATTAGACA
>NW_010239796.1:4210-23107 GCF_000690775.1 Eurypyga helias | reverse complement strand
ACCAGTTACCCGGTAGAACAGACCAGCCCCCCCCTCCCTACACCCTCCTTTCGAGGGTCTGTAGCGAGTGACCAGGTCTCCCCTCAGCCTCCTCTTCTTCAGGCTGAACCCCCCCAGCTCCCTCAGCTGCTCCTCATCAGACTTGTGCTCCAGACCCTTCTCCAGCTTTGTCACCCTTCTCTGGACACGCTCCAGCACCTCAGTGTCCTTGGAGTGAGGAGCCCAAAACTGAACATAAGGACTTGAGGTGTTGAGTACAGAGGCACAGTCACTGCCCTGCTCCTGCTGGCCACACTGTTCCTGACACAAGCCAGGATGCCGTCGGCCTTCTTGGCCACCCGGGCACACGCTGGCTCAATGTCCAGCCAGCTGTTTCACACACACGAGACGAGACAATGGCGCCAAATCATTTTTCTGTGAAGGTGGTTTTTGACAGAGCCAAAAGGGATGTGCCCTAAGTCCCTGTCCTGTGATTTAAATGTCTTTTTCTTCCTCTCCTCCACTCTTCCTCCTCTCCTCCTCATCCATTACTCACACGCAGAAGGAGCAGGCTGGGTAGAGACCGTTGCTGCAAACCAGGACAATGTACTGTACCATCCTGGCACGTCAGAGTGGGACGAATTCATTTCTGGAATGTGTTAGTTGCAATTCAGGGTCAATTTTAAGGTTGTGAAGTTACGGTTGTAAGACAATGCTTCAAAACACCGATTTGCCATCTAGCAGAACATCTTTTATTTCAGTTTCACAAACTAGTTTTCCTTTCATTGCTGCTTAGTGAAATACACCTATTTCTAAAAAGCCCTCCAAAGCTGGGAGCGCCGGGCTGGGGTGCAGCAGGGCCGGAGGTGCTGGTGTTCCCGCAGGAGGGTGCTGGCGTGGGGCGCAGCAAAGCGTGTGCTGCACTGCTCCCTGCCGGCCTGGGCAGCGGCAGTGGGTGGGGATGGTGGTGCTGAGCCAGCCCACTGGGTTCTGCCTCAGAAAGCCCTGTGTTCAGAAAGAAACGTCCTGGAAACAATTTTTTTGAGTAGAGAGAAATAGGCAGCTAGCAAACACCCTGTGGGACGTTGTTCTTCCAGTTCCATTTCAAACTGGACTGATTTGCAAAGCGATCATCCAAATTCCAAGAGAATCGGCGCTGGGGAGGGGTCCTCTCCCACTGTTCACATTCCCCGCCGTCTCCCCCGTAACTGCCTGTTCCTGTTGTTGGCGAGACTTGGGTTTCACGGTCACACTTTTCTTTCTTCTGTAGATGTTCTGTCTCTGCTTTGCACTTGAGCCTGCGGGACAAGCAGCACCCAGCTCAGGGAACCCGTCTTTGTCTCTGATTGATGTGAAGGGCCACTGTTTAAAAACCAAATAAACAGCAAAAAAAATTCCAGTATTCTGAACTAGATTCTTTTCTCTTTTTTTTTTTTTTTTTTTTTTGGTAAAAAATGAACTGGAAGCGAGCAGAGGGGGAGAAGTGGTTAAACGTTGATAACACTAGTGTTGATGAGCCTTCCCAAAGAAGCACCAGTATGTTGGGTTCAGCCAAGTGCGGCAAGAAAGATCAGAGTTTCGAGGCACGGTGGGACAGCGTCTCCGGCACACGGGTCCTTCCTTCGCGCGTGCCGCCCCTGCAGAGTACGTTGAGCAATTCCCCTTCCAAAAGTTAAGACCCAAACCCATCTGGGGACGTATTGGCCTATAAGCAAGCTGCTTGGATTGTACTGATAGAGGTTTTTGGCAGTAGTTAAAGCAGCTCTGGCAGTGTGGGCTTTGTCAGCCTCTTCAGTTCGGGAAGTCTGTGTTATTTGCTCACCAATTCATGTTTCAACAGAGTATAATTCCAAAAGTCAGGCTTCAGGGTCTTTGTGAAGGCAGAGCTTCAGCCACTGTCTGACAGGTGCTCCTTGTGCGTTGTTCGCTTGTCTGGAACTGCTGCGCAGAGGGAAGACGCTGCTGCTTCAGTGCAAGTGCTTAGAGGTTTTCCGGATGTGGTCCGGATGTAATCCGCACACTCCTTCCCCCTTTCCAGTTTAGCAAAGGATGTCCAGCCTCTTTGTGTTCCTTGTGAACAAACGATCTCCAGTGACACTGCCAAAAATTTGGCAGGTGAGCAAGAGGGCTGCTGCTGAGCCAGTGGGTTCTTGAAGGAGGAGGGTTACCCATGCACGGAAGAGATCGCGACAGCACTCCTCAGCGAATGACAGTGATAACAGAGGTGCCTCTGTGACCATCCTCTTCTCCATCTCTGCCTCCTCCCCCATCTCGAGTTCTCATCATAGCGCTTCTTTTCCTGGCAAATCTTTAGAACAACCAGATCACTTTCTTTCTTCCTGTTTTGGTTTTTGGGTTTTTTTTTTTGTTTTAATTCTCCCAGGTCCGTTCATGGATTACAAGTATTGGGATCTGTGTGCGGTGGTGGAGAGAGAATGTGTATTGCTCATTAATAAAGGGCTGTTATTGTGCTGTACTTTTATTTTACAGATATTTCAGTGTGATAAGAGTTCCCTAAGCAAAGAAAACTTGGAAATCAGAAAGCTGCAGGAGCAGAATGCCAGCCTTCGCGTTGCTGTTGCACAAATGAGGAGAGAAATGGAGACTCTTGATGAGCAGATGGTGTCCCCTCTTCCTCTGGCAGAAGACAGACGACTTGCAGAGCAAGGTGACAACTCTTGCCACGGAACTCGAAGTTCCGTTAAGGAAGTGCAGTGGCCAGGGCCACAACCCGTGGGGCTTGCTTGACCCACGGGTGTGTAAAGATCCTGACCGTGGGGTTCTCAGGATTCCACAGGCACAGAGAGGTCTGAGATCCTGGTAATTTCTTTATTACAGATTACTACAAAACTACTATTAGTCAAAACGAATACACACGCACAGTAAGTCACTACAAAATTACTGCTGGGAAAGCAAACGCACGTAGGTATTGGAGCATAACGCAGATACACGCATATTAAAGTTGTTGCAAAGTTCCAGCTAGTGAAGCAAGCACGTAGAATGGTTTGGGTGGGAAGGGACCTTTCAGGATCCCCTGCTCCACCCGCTCTGCCAGATGTCACTAGACCAGGTACTTCTTCAGCCTCTTTGGTGGAGGTCCGTAAGTGGGCATAGGGCGTCAGGTCCAGGTATAGTTGTTGCTGGCTCCTGCTTTCCGGAAAGGTCAGTTTGCAGTTTTCTTTGTCCTGCCCCGATCAAGCTTGCTTCGTCCTGCCTAGGCCAGCTGGGCCGAAGGAGATGCCCTTCTCTCTTAGACCTTTACGGGTGGCCATTGTGGGGGCTTGCTCAGGAAGCTGAACATTTACAAAAAATCTCAATATTACAAATATGTAAGACTGAAATGCATCCCTTTACCAGGTGTTGCTGCGCATGAGTTGGGTGACTGTAGCATTTCCTAGAAACATTCCAGTAAATCATGGCTTACACTTCTATTTTTACTTTTTTTCGTTATCTTTCTTCGGAAAGTCAGAGCTGATAACGTTAAAAACAGTTACCCGCCGAAGGTATGTCCCTTACGATTAGATCCAGTCTGTAGTAAGTGGCTGTAAGTCGAAGGTGGCTCTCGTGCAGCCCTGCTGGGAAGCAGAGTCCACTGCTCCTCCATGAATGTTCTTGTGACTTTGGGAAGTCTGGAGAAAAGAGGAAAGTAAATCAACTGTAACTTGGTAATGGAGTAACCAGCCCTGATTTGGTTTGGGTTTTTTAAAACAAAATAAGGAATAACTTCTCAGGGACATTGTTTACTTCTGTGGAGAAGCAGTCCCGTGCTCAGCACCTTGCACCAGCTGCCTGCGTGCAGGTAGGTAGCTGCTTTGTGCATCTGCTCCAGAGGCACCGTGCCTTGTGTTCGGTACGTCAGCCAAGGATGGGTTTGGTGGAAGGAATCTTGTACCAACTGCTTTGCTGTCCGTGTGCTTCTCTGGTTTAGTTTGGCAGGGAGGCTGGGTCTGTGTGTTACCGGTTTGCAGAGGTAGTTTTAAACCATCGTTTGTACAGTAGCAGGAAATCACCAGCTAATGAAGTGTGCAGTCTTTAATAAATATAAGCATATTCTGTGTGCCTCTAACAATGAGAGGTGATCAACTGAAGCCAAATACTGTTAATTTTAAATACAAAACCAACTTCAAGCATGGTGTTTTGTCGCAGGCAGCTAAAGGTAGTCCCTTGGTTTTTGAAAATGCTGTAGTCCAGCGTGTGAAAGATTCACCTCTGCAGGAGTTCAGCAGCGTCTAAGGGACGCAACAAGCTTTGTCAGCTGAGCAGTGTAAGTTTTCAGAAATGCATTAGCTGGTTTCTTTGTTGAAATACTTCATTCAGCTGAAGTAATCTTTCTTATAACCCTTTTAAAAATGTATGAAGATTATATTCAGTCATTAAGAGATGCTGATGCCAAATCTGAAGTTTGCAAGACACTGGGAGGAGTACCCCCTGGCTCGCCCACATACGTCAATACGCTCAGACTCGCATTTTTACCAGAGCTAACAGGAGAATATCTCAGGATTAACTTCCATTTATTGGTGGCTTTTTTCCTCTGTGACTGAAAGAAGCTTCTGCATCTTAATTATTCTTGTTACATTCCCAAGAATGAGTAAATAATGTATTTGTAGCTGACTCATTGTGCATGGAGACTGTACAAGTTTTTATGTTTCTTCAGCTCTGTTTACGGCGTGTCGGCTGGAGTGGTGTACCTGGCGCTGGCAAAGCCTGTGCTCTGTAAGTGCACACCTGCTCACAACAAACTCTTCTTGTAGGTTCCTTGTGCGCACACAGAATTTCAGCTGGAACTGCTGCGAGCAGTATCAGTGTCGCCTCAGCTAACTTGGATTGTACAGGAAGCCCAGACCCAGAAAAGGTACGAAGGGGTTGTTGTCCCTTAAACTACCTAAAATACCTGTGTGCACGTGGCTGTAATTAAATGCATTTCCTTTTTGGTTGGATCAGTGGTAACAACTGAAGCAATATAGGCTGACATGCCCAGTTAGCAGTGAGTGCAAGTTAGACGAGAGTCAGCAGTGATGTTTTCAGCCAGACTATGCTCATTGTTTCTAGGGAATAAGCTTTGGCTAGTCATTCCCTGGCACAAGTCACTCCTGATCTTTCAAGTCCTTCTTGATAGTTTTTTCCCCCCTTGCAAATTCTTAAACTACTGTATGTCACCTCTTTGAATTTTCCATTGTAAATCCATATTTTAGCCTTTTTTAAATACCAAAACCCTCTCAATATGCCTTGTAATACGGTGACTAGAGCTGAAATTAACAGGATTTGCGGGAACATCCCAGGCTGTCAGTGGTTTGCTCCACGGTTTAATTTGCCCTACATTGCTAACAAAATCTTGACAATGGACTCTCACAAATGGTCTGTAGACTTTATGCTTTCCTTCAGGCACATTCTGATGCGGTGTTTGTACACATCCCTAAGCCTGCAAGCCGTGCTCCCGAAGTATTTGTTATCAGCACTCTGTTTGGGTTGGTTTTTTTCCAGGAACCAAAACCTGAACTTCCTGAAGAAAAGATGGTAGATCATGGACAACAGTTCCCTGGCATAGGTCCTGGTGTTGGTCTTTGGTATGGTGTCAGCTGCCCTCTACAAGGAATGCGAAATAAGCTGAAGGAAGCATCAAGAAAAATCTCACTTCTGAGCCAAGAGAAGCAGGAGCTGATTGAAATGGGAAACAGACTCAGGGCAGACCTCGGAGCAGTATTAAAGGAAGGTAAGTGTATTCTGTAGAAGAGTGCCGGCTTATCTATTTAGAATAAAACCTGGGAACAGGTTCATCCTTGGAGCTGGAGAGAGGTAGGTGTTAATATGAAACCGAAGTGCTGGGCCCGACTGGTTCTTGGTCTGCACAATTTGTGCTATTGCCAGCTTATCCTGTGGCAGGGGGTGCTGACAAGGAATGCTGAGGGTCTGTAGGCAGCAACTTGCTGAGGCACAACATCTTAGATGAAGGACTCGCTGGCACACACATGTCAGTGTGGGAACTGGAAGGTAAACTAAGACTTCTTTTAAGAGCAGAAAAGATGTAGTTTATCTCTTGGGGTAAAAACTAAGACTTTATGAAGGTGGAAGAGAATGCAGAACAAGCTTACTATAGAGTCAACTTGAATCGAGTGTATGGAATGGGAGAGGTTTCTGTGTGGACACAAGTTCCATGCAGCAATTGCTCTGGCAGCGAAGCAGAGTGAAAAAACATGGGTCCTGTTTCCCCATAGCATTGAATCCACCTGCAATGAGAAGGCCTGTGCTCTGTGATTCATTTATATCCACTACAGACATTTGCTGGCAATGAAATACTGATGGCAGAATAACAACAGAGGATGCCTTCCTCAGTGTCGTCTCCCCTCTACAGGACTTTGGCATCCTGTCAGCTCTAAGCGCTGCACGGTTTGTACAGCCTCTGGCAGTCTTTTTCCAAGAGAGCTTGTCAGAAGAACACAGTGTCAGCTGTCAGCTCTACAGCGTCTACGGCACAGGCTTACGCTGCAGGTAATGGTGTGCTCTCTGAAATGGAGTGACAGTGAGCAGTTAAGCCAGTTCTAATTCCATGAATATAACTTCCCTTAAAATCCTGCATTTGAATGGCTTTTACTGACTTTAGCTGAAATCTTCCTTTGGTACGCTGGAAGAGTTCATGGAATCATAGAACATCCTGAGCATCCAGACTCCGTACGGGGCATCCTAGGAGTTAAACCCTGTATCTAAGAGCATTGTCCAAATGCTTCTTGAACACCAACAGGCTTTTAGCTGTGACCATGCCCTGGGAGCTTGTTCCAGTGCTTGACCACCCTCTCAGGGAAGAACTTCTTTATACCTAGTCTGAACTTCCCCTGATGCAGCTTTAAGCCTTCCTCCTGCATCCTATCACCAGACACCAGGAAGAAGACAGCAGCACCTCCCTCTCTGCTCCACCTCCTGGGGAAGTTGCAGACAGCAGTGAGGTCACCCTCAGTCTCCAGAGCAATCCCGTTATCCTCAGCCACTCCTCGTAAGCCTTGCCCTCCAGTCCTTTCCCCATCTTTGCTGCCCTCCTTTGGACACTCTGATATTTCTGTGTCCGTCTCATGTTGTGGAGCCCAAAGCTGCACGCAGTCCTCGAGGTGAGGCCACACCAGTGCTGAGTGTAGTGGACAATCACTTCTTCGGACTGGGTAGCTCTCCTGTGCCTAATGCCCCCAGGATACGGTTGGCCCCTTTGGCTAGCAGGGCACATTGGTGGCTCACGGTGAGCTTCCCATCAACCAGAACCCCCAGGTCCGCTTCTGCAGGGCTGCGCTCCGGCCTCTTGTCCCCCAAGCTGGACAGACATCAGGATTACGCTGTCCCTGTGCAGAATCCAGCGTTTGCTCGTGTCAAATTTCATACGGTTGGTGACTGCCAAGTGCTCTGATCTACCGACATCTCTCTATAGTCTCCCTACCCTCAAGGAAGTCGGTGCGTCGTCACGCTTCGTGCGCACCGAATTCCCTTGTCTGGGTCATTGATACAAACAGCGAAGGGAACTGTCCCTGAAGCTGTGGGGAGCACCCCTAGTGCCCGGCCACCGGGCAGAGGTTACCCCATTTGCTGGCAGGGTTATACCTGGGCCTTCAGAATTAACTTTTTAAAACATGATTTTCATCCGAGGAATTTCAGAAGCACTTGTGTTAATGAAGCGTGAATAGAATCCTGAATTACGAGTTTCATGAACCTTCCTTCGTCAGTTACGATGGGCTGTTTGCGGGATTCGCAGTGTGTTCCAAGATAAACCTGGGTGATTAATCATCAGTGAGTCTGTTTAAATAGCCACAGTGGGGGGATTTTAAAGCAGCCCTGTCCAAATTGTTGTAATAGCACATTTTCCATATATAAGTAACCTGTCTCTTATCTTTTGTAATTAAAATACAACTTTTAATAGTTAAATTATAGCTTTCATCAGAGAGACAAGGGGATAAATCCTGGCTCCCCTAGCAGTTAGTGGCAGCCCTCCCAGGGCCTTCAATAGTCAGGATTTCACTATGTACTTTACTTAATTGATCAGCAGATTTGTTCCTGCAAGAATTGAGTCAGAGCAGGTGGTTGTCGCTGCAGTTTGAGGGCAGTAAACTGTTCTTTCAGAGAGGATGAGGTTGTTGCTCTGAGGTATAAAACTCCGGTAGAATTATTAACCAAGTTCAGTTGGGGAAATACTTCCTCTGGGAACCTTTCCGGGCAACTTGTTCCAGTGTTTGACCACCCTCCCAGTAACGAAGGTTGGGATTTGCTGAGGCCTTTTTTCCCTTACGTTTAAGTAGTGTCCTGTACTTCACGTTCTGCCCATTGCCTCTCGTTCTTCCGCTGTCTACCCTGAGAAGAGCCTGGCTCCGTCATATTTGCCTCCTGCCTGGCGATGGTCCGGTTGAACAGATCACTCCTGACCTGTCTCTTCGGGGGCTAGAGAAGGCCGGCTTCCCCAGCCTCTCCTCCTGCATCAGGTGCTCCAGCTCCCTGATCATCCTTATGGCAATTTGCCGGACTTGCTCTGGAGTGTACCTGCCTGCCGTGTACCGGGGAGCCCAAAAGCAGACACAGCACGCTTGGTGTGGTTGCACCAGCGCTTGGTAGAGGGAAATGATCACCTCCCTTGACCTGCTGGCAGCACTTTTCCTGATGCAACCCGGGGTGCTGTTGGCTGAAGGCCTCGAGAACACATTGCTGCCTCGTGTTCAGCTTGCAGTGACCAGGTGTCCTGCTCCTTTTCCGCCGAGCTGCTTTCCAAGCCGTCGGCCTCCAGCCTAATAAACCAAAACTGCCACCTCCTCTGCCTTTGGGGAAAATCCTCTGCATAAAGCTGATCTCCCCTGGAGGATCCTGTTTATTTTCAGATCTCTCTTAAGATTCATCCAGGAATATGTAGGAGATTGAAGATTACTGTTTCTCTTTGTAAAACTAAGGTCTCTGTGACAGTATGACACTACGCAGGCGATAATCTGGGCATCAGTTGCACTCAGGAATCACGGGGTCCGTCATTTACCTGAAAAATTTTCCATCTGGACAGATTTTAAAAATGTCTTAAAACGTTTTTGCATCTAGAGACGGTCTGAAAAGACAAGCCGGGATAGCCGCGTGTTTGTTTTGAGCATGCCGTCCTCTGGTTTCTTCAGGCATTTCCAGGTTGGCTTAGGTGTGTCACAGAGTACGTGAATCGTCGGCCAGGCAGATTGAGTGGCCAGGGTGAGTTTCTTAGAAGAGCCAGTGGAAGTAAATTCTACTTGATTTTTCTTACGGTTAAGAGTGGTGTTAAAGAAAAAAACCCCATATTAACCTCTGTAGTTGCTGAGAGTAAGTGCTACAGATGAGGTACGTGAGGGTTAAGTGACCCAGGCGGGACTGATTTAACCAGCTGTATGTCTGGGGATGACACGCGTTCCATTTGCAGTTTAGTTCTGCCAAAACCAGAGTTTTTATTCCTGTGACGTAAAAGAGCGGTGCAGGACAGCCACGTAATTATACCTGAGGGATGTTAGTGGGACTGATTACAAAATCTCCTGGGTCAGTAGACTTGAGAAAACAGTGTAAAAAGTGAAAGTGCAAAGATCATCCAGCAATTAAATTTGGGCACAAGTGTTGACAGGGTCAAGGTCAGCGTTCTGCTGTCAGGTCTCCAGGCAGACAGTTACCCAGCTTGTGCAGAGGATTGCTGTTCTCTTGGATACAGAATAGTAGTAACAGCGGGGGCTCCTTGCATGGAGGGCTCCGAACATGAAAAGGCTCTCCGAGCATCCAGAGTATGCGGCGGTGTTTCAGCCTGGAAAGGCATATATTTAGGGAAGAAAATGGGTACACGTGTTTCTTGGCTAAGGTGAATCTGTCAGTGTGAGTCTGGGGCAGCATTTTGGAATGTGTTCTCAGGGAACCTGTTGGGGAAGAACTGTGTGTTTGGCTGTCCCGTCACGGGCACTTGAATTTCTCTTGGCTTCTTCCTGGCAGGAGACACCCAAGAGGAGAGGCACTCCTGTCAGACAAAGAAAGGTCACCCGAAGTCTAGAAGGCTGTGCTGTTAGAGTCAATTAGAACCAAATTTGAACAGATTGCTTGTGTGAAAATAAGGCCCCGTTCTTCTTTACTGCCCATTAGTCAATGAAGAAGTTTTAAAGGTTGCGATGTGAGCAAACATTGTAAAGCATCCATCAGAGGTGATAAACTGAGGCTGCCATCTGGTGTACCTCTCCGGTGCTAATGGGGACTCACCCTGCCTTAGGGAGAGCAGCTGGACCAGGGTAACAGAAACGGAGGGCAGTAACAGGTCAGGCAGCTAAGTGCAACGTGAGCTGGAGAATCTGGGCTATTTTACCAAATTTATCTAATCAGGTTCTTCTGACATCAGAATTGTTAGTGAGGGCATCAAAAATACCAGTTAGGACATAGGACAGTGGGTCTGGGAACAGTCATAGGACTGGGAACCCACCTGGGTTCCAAGACCGGGAAGGCTCCGGGAGAAGAGGCCAGGGATGCAGCTCTGGCCTGGGCCTGGTCGGGAGCTCTCGCAGCAGCAGCGTCGCAGCATGTATTAGCACCTTGCTGTAGCTTGAGGAAGGTCCTCAGAGGAAAGTCTGGGGAGCGTTAAACGAACAGCCTTGCTGGCAGGTCCGTCTCATGGGCCAGCGGTGGGGGCTGCTGCTGGAGCAAGAGATCTTCAACTTCTAGAGCTCCCAAGGTGAAAAGGGCAGCTCTGGTCCTGGGTGGCAGTGCCGAGCGTATGCCTGACCTCCCTGGGTGGGCGTTCGGAGGAGACGGGTGAGTCGGGTGTGGAAAGGTGCGGGAAGCCTGGGAAGTGCTCTGCCAACAGGTGAAGGTACCGTGGAAGGCCTCGCGCTGTGCTGCAGAATTTGTTCCTGATGCTTGTGAACATCTTGTTAGCCCGAAGGAAAAAGCTCAGCATCCCTTGTTCACTTGAACTTTCTGCTCAGGGAACTGTTTCTTAAGCTCTAACACCAAGAATCCTTTTACAGAGGAGATGAGGGTGCCGCAAAGTGTTTGAGTAAACCTTTTGTAGCCTGCGTGTTTTGTCTGTGCGCTGCTTGGTGCAAGGTCTGAACAGAATGAGGTAAATGCTTATACTAAATGTATGGAAAAGCAATTTCCAGCTCTGGGCAAAATTGCAACAATTCAAACCAACATTTTCTACAGATTTTTTTTTTTCCTGTGTCTTTCACAACTTGGCTTCCTATGTAGCTGACTCGAGAGCAATGACTGCTCATTGCCCATCCATCCCAGAGTTCCCTCGCCATGGTTTTAATGAGACAGGTGCTGTGTTTGCTATTTTTCTGATATCTTGTGTTTCCCATGTTTTTTTTAGAGTCATCAAAGATTGTTCTTGCTTTTTGAAGAACAAGTAGATTTAAAAACGCATGTGTCCATGGCTCTTGGTGAGGTGGGGTTTGACTGGTGGCCAGGGGGTGTGCTGAACTTCAGGAGCAGTAGTCCCACCTCTCCGGCTCCTGGGGTGCTTGGAGGTTATGGTTGAAGTGGCTACTACTGAGGATCTTTCCAGTTCTGGAACCTTTGGGCTCATCTCTGTTACTGCTGGAATTTGTCCCAGCTAGAAAGAAGGAGAGTCCTTACATTCCAGCTGCTCATCTTGGCTGCTCACTACCCCGCTGCTCGTTACGGGGCTGAGGCTTCAGCTCCCACCCTGCAGCCAAGCTCCAGGTTGAGCTTCCCAGCGCCTCTCCTCCAGCTCGGGTGATTTCTGTGGGTAATTGCTCCCTCTGGGCTGGCTGCGTTTGCTCCTGCGGCCAAGGTCCTCATCCTTCCCTGAAACCGAGAGAACTTACCGCTGTCATACCTACAGGAATTCCGGTGCCAGTTACTTTATGTGACGGGCTCATGTTTTATTTCTTTCATGTCAAATACGCAGCGAAAGGCCTTGCTGTTGATTTTCATCTCCTTCGCCAGGGCTGAAGCAGCTCGCTTTTCGTCAGCTCTCACGTCAAGTGCCACGTGGTTTTTTCATTGCTGCAGGTTTTTTAGTTGCCAATAACTTACTTCTCCATGCCCGCTTTATTTCTTTTGCTTTTTTGGGGGCTGCTTTGGGAGTTTTTCTTCTGAAATTTAATCATGGGAAAGGCAAAAGTGAAGAATGACCCTGACAGTACAATCTTGAGTAACAAGCAGGATGGTGGTAACAGCAGTGAGAAATGTGGATTTTGATCAGATTTAGTAAGAGGTCATTAGGAGGGTAGTTTGGCTGCATTGACCTGAAGTGAACGTGATGTTTTTAGTATTATTTATAACTGATTATTTAGATCTAGCAGTGTAACAGTGAACTGAGCTATAAACGTGTTATTTTTAGAGACCATGAGTTACTTGTGCTAATGAAACATTTCGTATTAGGAGCTGCAGTGTGCAAAGCAACAGCGTCGCTCGAGGGTCTCTGCTCTAATTGCCTGCCCTAGCTTGAGGGAAGAAGAAGCTCCAAGCAGCCGTGGGGAAGGAAAGGGATTGCCATCCAGCGAGGTACAGTGCAGTTTCCTCATCCATGTAATTTGCCTTCAGTTGGATTTTTCAATTGCGCTTGCTCAACTGTCATCTCCTGGAAGACTTAAAAACCTGTGTGTTTTGTAAAGTTATGCATTGTTCCTATATAAAACAGTACTTGTTAACCCTTAATAAACTAGGGTTTCTCCATCACTTTTGTGATGTTGTGATTCATCTCCCAAACAACCTTTCAAAATTAAAAATAATCATTTTCTTGTGTCTTACCTCTTGCTGAAACCTTCTATCTTCCCATGACCAAGATGCCACTGTGAGATTTAACCAATCTTCTCATCTTTGACGCAACAAGTATGTATCTCTGTAAAGTGGTGTTTAATTTTGAACAGGTTCATCTTGATTTCTCTACTGAAAATCATGGGCCAGAGCGACGAAAGGCAGAATCATCCTCGAAGACTGATCAAAGTCGGCCACCCAGGCCGAGTCCCAGTCAAGCCCAGCAAGGCCACCTTTCTTCACCCAGAGCATGTAATTTCTGCCAAGGTGTTTGGCAAACTTTGGAAATGGGACCAAGCCCCTCTGTTCCCGGCGCTCGGGAGAGCGCTGAGCGAGGTAAGCACGCTTTATGAAGTAGTCACAGTATTTGACTCCTGTAGGACAACAGGAGTACCACAGTGGATCCTGCCCCCTTGCACTAATATTTGTTTAAAAGTGCTACTGTTGTTAGGGTCCTGTAACCAGAATTTGAAGATCTAACGAGTTACTTCACGGGAATTTCACTGTTGCCGTCAGAAGTAAGAATTGAGAGGAATGCCTGTATAGCTCCCTGGTTTTCATGCCACTGCTACAAATGCTTCTCCCCATTTATTAAACGCTCCCGGAAAATGCAAATACCCTTCTGGTTTGACACAGTCTAAACCTTCTCTGGGGTAGATATGTGTCTGTTTGGGAACTGCACACTTCATGTGTTGCCAAGTGACTGTCAGATCAAATTGTAACTTGGCAAATCCTTGCTTACTCATTATTTTTGAGGCAGGTTAATAGCTACGATACCGCGTAGGGTGCGAAGGCCAGAAGTGAGCGCATGGACTCCCTGCGGTACGTGCTGTGGGCACACAGTGCGCTGGGTGGTGTTAGTGGTCAGAATCCCGTGGTCCAGTGCAACGAGTTGGAGCAGAAAAAAGTAAAAGCAGACACTTACTCCTGTAAGTGAGACAGCATCCAGGCCTTGGGCGTTACTGTCAGCGTTAGGATGAGAGGAGAAGGGCATAGGCTGAACAGCAGTCAATGTTACTGTACAAAAGCACCGGGTTCTTGGGAGTTTTATCAGGAGCGCTGCTTGTGGGAAACGGGCCGTGAAGCGTGGTCCCTCACAGCAAACTCTCAGGAACTCTAACGGCAGCTGTTGTGTTGGGCAGGTGAATGCCATGTCTCCCAAACAGCTGGCCTGTATCCTTCATTGGCAAAACTTGGGAACCCTGTTGTCACACCTGCTCTGGATGGGGCAAAAGGAATGGCCTTAAATTATACCACTGGAAAAACCTCATAGATGGCTAATAATGGAGTATGTGCCTTAGAGGGATTGTAGACTCCTCTTTATTAAAGGTGTTTGCAAATAGACAGACAAACGTTTCTCCAGAATGTTCCAAGTAAAGGGGGTTTTTATTCCTTAATACGAAACGTAGCATTTAATACGTTATTTCTTACAATGCCATGGGGCTTGTATGGGCTGTTTGGTTTTTTTGGTTCTGATATTAACATTTTTATCATCGCCATTACTCCTGAGATCTGATGGCAGCTGTGGCGTAACAGAGCAGCCATTCAGCCTCTTCAAATGACCTTTGTGTTAATAGTGGCCTCTTATAATTCTGTGCCATAAACCACACACCAGGCTGCAGGGGCAGGAATGAAACCAGTGGGTCGAGGGAAGTGATGTGTTCCCCTGTTTGGTACTTGTGGGGCCACCCATGGGGTGATGTGTTCAGTCTGGGACCCTCTGCTCCCAGCGGGGGCATGCTGGAGCCCGGGGGAGAGCCATGGACGTGGCTAGGGTGCTGGAGCACATTACACGAGAAGGGGTTTAGAGAGCTGGGCAGTTTGGTGCGGAGAAGGAAGTGTCAGTCAGGGGTCTGGTTGCTGCTTTTGAGTGCCCAGCACGGGATTTTGGAGAAGACAGAGCCAGACTCTCAGGGCTGTGCAGTGGAAAGAGGTGATGAACACAGATTGTGTGCGCTCTGAGCAGGGTGTGACAGCACTGACATTACACCCAGAGCTCCAGTCGGTCTGTTTCTAAGCCAGCGTTATCGGTGCATTGAACCATCTTCAGCAGCACCCAAGAAAAAAACCCACAGTATTCAAAAGGGCTTTCAGAATCAAAAATGCATTAGGGGTGACTTTATTCACCACAGCAGCGCACTGCAGGGACAAAGCCACGTGTGTGACAGACCTGTAGGACTGGGGTGGTCGTAGTGCTGACGGTTGCGATTCATGGGCTTTTTCCGTGGGGCTGGGACTGAAATGGGAAGAGTATTTCAGGTCAGGCCTATATTGACAGGATAAGCAAGAGATGTCTCTGAAACGTTACTGATAGTGCCATGCAGTTTTGTGCTGCCGTGCGCGTGATGCAACACCACTGGCAGCCTCACAAGGACATCAGTTTCTTCATGTCTAGAAATTTCCAGCCCCCGTTGCAAAACTTACTGTCGATTTCTGGGGATCTAGAGAATGGAAAGAGGATACTACCAACCTGAAACAAGTGAAACATCACTTTCCTGAGAACAGCCTTGGTTTGATCTCTGCCCCCAAATTTACCCCAAGAACACTTGGGCAGAGCTGCTCACTCAAATGTGCAGGCCCTGGGATACTGCACTGCAGGGACAGGACTTGGCAAAACTCTTTGATGTTGCTTATCTTTCTCCAGGAAACCATCCCAATGGTATCCTTACTTCCACTAAGGCTGAATTACGCGATTCAGAAAACAAGACTGTGAGAGCAAAATCTTTGCTTTTTGGAAGCACATCAGCTCTGAGCAGAATATACGGAATTTTTTAAGGAGTTAGGCTTCTGATTTTCAGCAGAAGCTTTTGCATTATTTTTCATGCCTCAGCTATGGAAAAGTAGTTCAGTCTTCCTCTGAGAAGCGCTCCCTTGAATTCAAAACCTTCATCAGACACCTGGATAGGCCCGTCACTAAGCCAGGGGGCTGGTACTGGGCTCTCAGCTACGAGTGACGCAGACGCAGGCTGGAACGCTCAGTGACAGAAAATGAGTTGCCACAAAGCAGGCAGGTTAGTTCACTTACTCGAACGTTTCTTTTACAAGTTCAACTCTGTCCAGGTCGGTGACACCAGTAGCTGTTTTTTGGTGAGACAGAAACAATCGTAGTGCGAGAGAGGTTTTCTGAACCTGTTGAACAGCTTCATTCACGTTTTTCATGTACGAAACAGCCTGCTGGGGCTTCAGACGGTTGGCATGTCGTGTGCTGTGTTCCCAGCACAGTTCAGTGACGCTGGTTTGGAGTGTTTATGACCACGTGTTATCGCTGAATTACTGAGGTGACTGTTACAGACTTCATTCATTCCACTGTCGCATTCACAGCTCGTGGGAGCTTCCACGTGAGTGAGGAGGCTACTTTAATTTTCCCTCTCCTTATTCTACCTGCTGGTTTTTAGTTTGAAAAGTAGGAATGAGATGGATTTAATCATTTTTATGCTAACACTGCAGATAAGTAGAAAGAAAGGGTTTGGAAGGAGCACAGGTCCCTTGTTCAGGTGTTTTCACTGTTCTGCATTACTGAAAGACACAGATCCTGCTGCTGAGGGAGACGGGTACAGGCCACGGTGATCTCCCAAGGGGCAGGGTCACACGCCTGGGCTGTACTTGGAGGAACACACTGCTGTGATTCTTTCCTTTCTACATGCCCCGTCCCAGACCTTGAGAGCTGGTGGGAGGCAGTGGGTGGTGGTGATCCGTACCACGTGCGTCCCGAACGCTGACGGCCGGCCGGCCTCAAAGGGAGGTCGTTGGCCAGAGCTGCCTGCTTTCCTCTGAAAGCCGTGGCACGCATACAGCTGCGATGAGCTGCTGTAGGTGCTGCAAGGCTTCTCCGTTCACCTCTGGGCTGCGAGGCCTTTTGGGCTTTTAGAATAAACGTTATGCAAGAGGAGGGGAAGCTTTGTAAAACCTCTAGAAAACTGCATTCACTTGTCTTCAAGTGTGTGCTCCCCATTGGAGACACTTCCTGGCTTTTCTAGAAAGAAGGGCAAGCCTCACCCGGTAACATTCCCAGCAGGAAGGGTGCTCCGTGGCACCATGTGAGAGGCTCCTGGCTCGGCAGAGGCTGGGTCAGTGCAGAGGGACGAGGGGCATAAGGCAGGCTGCGTCCGCACGCACAACGGCCTCGCTGGTCTGTTGGTGTGTACGCTTTGGGGTAGACAAAATCTGTATTTTCTGTGCCAGAGGAGGGCTCGGGTCGGGGTGGGTGGCCCCACTGTATGTTCTGAGAAACCCACGTCCACAGAGAACTCTGTCCTGGGGCATCTCGGTGTGCGTTTGCATTGTGCCCTGTCGGAGGTGAGATGGAGCTGCTGTGAAGCAAAGTAACTTTCCTGCTTTGCTCCGTGAACTTGGGGAGTTTCTTTACTCTGATTCTCACTGTTGCTGTCACTTGCGAAGCTCTGTGGTCTGAAATTCTACACTTTATGGATCAAAAGTTATCTTAAGTGTTTCCACACTAGACAGAATTTCAACAGCTTTGACATCACTGACAGTTCTAGGAGCAATCCATGTGGGTAAAAAGCTGGCCAGAGAAGGAATCTGGTAAAACATTAACGAGCAGAAAGAGCACTCCGGCTCTGGCTTCATTCCGGCGCCAATCAGAGAGACACTCATGATTTCTTTTCTGCGTTACATAAAACTTCATCTTTGAAGTGTTTCACAAATATTAACTAATCTCCTAGTTACATTTTCTTCACTTAAATGTTCTTCTCCTGAATAGGAGCTTGTTTGAGTTGGTGTTCCTTCAGAAACGCTGTTAGCTATAAGCAAATACCTACTGACAAGGGTCTGCAGTGAAATGTTCCATCTGGGGAATGGAACTGCTCATACAACCCCTAGTTCTGAAAGAAATCCAGGAGTATTCATTTCTGACTGTTGTTAACACACATCCCGTGGGAGGTATCCAGGTGTCTCCGTACGCTAAACGTTTGGGTCCGTTTTCCAAAGCGGTTCGGGCTCAGCTCTGACCTCATCAGCTCTTGTTGCCAAGGTCCCTTGTGAAAGGAAGTTACAGGCTGTAAATGAGGTGAGCGTCTTGTCTTCCTTGTTCATCCGTGAAAACCAAGCTCCTGCACTGACATTCTGCTGCACAGGGCATATTCCTGGTGATTTTGTTCAGGGCCCTTCACGCATGGGAACAGTCTCCAGCAGAACCGGTAACGTGTGACGGTTATTCCGTGTTCTTAGGATGTTTCACTCCAAATAACATTTCTGATCCTGGGGGTTTGGTTCTTTGTTCCTGCTTTGTAGAACTAACAAGTTTGTAATTTAATAGTTTAAAATTTCCATGTTAACATGGATTTTTTGACAGTCCAAAACTTCACGGTAGCTGTACGGAATGTGCACGTTCGGGGTCACTCCAAACCCCTAACCAAGTAGCTGTTCTGGTCGTAGCTGTCGGCAGGAGACAAGCACCCAGGAGCCTTCAGCAGCCGGGCTGCACGTGACGCACTGGTGCTCGGATACTTTGCCTTTGGATCTGTGGGATTAGGGCCTCCCGCATGATTTCTGCAAGTCACCGCCTTGGTTGAAAACCAGACCCTTCCAAACCGCGAGGGTGTTTCAAAACCAGGCTGTTGGCGGTGCTGACTCTGTGCTGTTTATGGATCTGCTCCCTGCTGGTGTTCAGACCACGAGCAGGAGGTCGTCCCGTTCTGCGGCAGCTCCTCTTCAGGCAGAATAATCTCGGAAGCTGTATCCAGTACCTCGCTGACACGGCTGCCTGCGCTGGTCAGAGCTGTCGATGTTGCGCAATTCTGCTGCCGGATCTGCCAGATGTGGTAGAGGTCTAGGGGAATGCACCAGGATGGTTAAAGTCCTTTTTCCAGGCAGGAGCGTACACCCAAAGGTCTCCCGTGGGCTCCAGCACCCTCTCCAGAATAATCTCGGAAGCTGTATCCAGTACCTCGCTGACACGGCTGCCTGCGCTGGTCAGAGCTGTCGATGTTGCGCAATTCTGCTGCCGGATCTGCCAGATGTGGTAGAGGTCTAGGGGAATGCACCAGGATGGTTAAAGTCCTTTTTCCAGGCAGGAGCGTACACCCAAAGGTCTCCCGTGGGCTCCAGCACCCTCTCACCTCTGTGCACCAGCGGGTAACCACTAGATGGCAAGCTGAGCATCACCACGGCACCCCGGACGGGAGCAGGGGTGCTGGGTGCCGTGGGGCAGGGGCTGCGCACCACTGAGGAGCT
>NW_010239796.1:0-4136 GCF_000690775.1 Eurypyga helias | reverse complement strand
GCCCCAGCCACAGGGTCATGCTCTGCACAGAGCTATAAACCCCCAAGAGAGTCATTAATTCCGTAACTCAAGAATATTTTTAATTTACTTCCATGTGGAATTTTGTTTGGACTTTCTACCATGTTCTGTTGACTATGAACATTTACCTTTTAAATTTACTAATAATTACTAATCTACAAATAATTATCATATTTATTAATATTATAATTATCAGTGCTTTACTAATAGTTCACTAATTTACCTTAAATCTACTAATAACAGGATAGTACCTGGGACAAAGCCTGTAACGCTCAGAAATTCCAGCTGGTACACCACGCTGTGGTGTGCGTTACGCCCCGCGGCGCTGCTCTCTGCCTTGGCCCTCCATGGAAAATATGAAGTCAGAATCTCAGCGCCTTGAACAGTGAGGATTAAGCACCTGTAAGTTGTACCCATGGCTCACAGGTGGTGCTGGGACTGACAGTTCCCCTTTCCAGGTGAAGGCTGCGCTCGGATTGAAGCCTGGTTACCCGCAGACCGTGGGTTCCAGGGAATTGCGCGAGAGGCTGCAGAACGACTCTGCTTGGCACAAGGGCCAGTCTCCCTGCTTCCCAGCCAAAGGTGGTGCCTGTGGAGTTAGGCCTCCCTGGTACACATGGGATTTTAGACAACAGAAATGGTGATTTCCACAGGAAATGCCTTTGTGAGAGAAGAAAAACCCCCAGGAGGCAGTGGTGGCAGCACAGCTTTCGGGCGCGGGATTGCCTCTGAGCCCTGTGCGTCCTGCATATCCAAACAGGTTTTGCTGCTGGTGATGTACTGAGACAGATCAAACCATTGCAGCCAGCTACTTCCCAGCTGGGGAACGGGTAGGTCTGACTTTGTATTGTGTTGTCTGGGGTGTTGGTGCTGCCTTGATGGATACAGATGTTCCCTCACAACAGAGAGAAGGGTAAGCTGCTAAACAGAGACGCTGAAAGCCAGCTGAATGGACAGGTAGTGTTTGACTTGGCCTTCCAGCCACCTGCCTTCCTCCTCTCCTAAGCAGTGGGATGGCTGTGGAGAATGAAGAGGTACAGATGAAGCGAGGATTGAGCAGGAGATGCTGCTGGATTACGCCATCAGCGCAGCAAACCTTAATGGGCAGCTCTGTGCCTCCAGCGTACAGACACGCGTTTGTTACTCCCTCAGTAGGAGCCTTGGAGAGTGTGCTGTGTAGGGAAGAGGAGTAAACCAGCTCTCTTCAGCTATCCAGTCTCGTAATTAAACGCAGGCATAACTACAAAATATTTTTATTTCTTTTTTTGGGCAGGGGAGTTTGAGGTCGTACGTTCAACTGAGCAGTTTGAAGGCCCTCGGCAAGATCTCACAGACCAACTTGAAACACCAGCTGCAGATTTGACAGTCAGAGGAACGAGGCTGGCAGTTCAGCAGAAGTTAAAATCCAGGAATTTATCTTATGTTCATCCCATAAAACCAAAAATGTCTTCTAAGCTGGCAAGAATCCGCAACTATAATATCAAAGACTGATTTCTTCGTTGGCAGTAAGTTCCAGGTCCGCACTTGCTATTAACTTACTTGGAAATCTATAAATCAGATTAAATAATCGGCATCATTTTTGTATGTGGAGTTGGAGTGTTTGCAGCCAGAAGAGTATTGATGATCTGCTTCACACTGTGATCCCTGAAAGAAAGGGTTAATCTGGGCACAGGATGAGATTGCAGTCTTCACTGGTAGTACTGATTTATTTTAATTACATATGGTAAATATTGCTTGCATCATGGATTTAGAAATGCCCAGTTAATCCATATGCAAAGCCTTGTGCCTTTAGGCAGGGCTTGCAGGTCTTTAGCAAGTATTTTGTTGAGAAACTGTAGATGTGATTTAAGCTTAGAAGTGGGATGCCTTAGCCAACTTGTTTTCTTTATAATTAACAATGCAGCCGTTAATCCTGCGCAGCTATCTTTCCACTTGGAGGGAAGGATTGAAAAGGTTACACCCGGATCCGTATGGTTTCTCATCTGCCGTAGCTCTTTCCACTTGCTCAGACAGCACCCAGGATACAAATTCCTGATGTCCTATTGGCTGTAATGGCATTTTTCTTTAACAAGAGCTTAGTGGAGTTTGAAGCAGTGAAAAGCGTGTTCGCTAGCGACACGTGGACTGCAACGGAAGCATCGTAAGAAACAAACAAGTCTTAGAGCAGATGAAACTAAAAGAAAACAGGAATGAGCTGTGACTTGTGAGGGATATCTGTGTAGTTCTGAGCAGGCCAGGTCACCGAAACAACGAATCCGCGTGGGTTTGTAACATTTCCAGTAATGCTGAGCTGCCTTGGGATCTCAGCCTGGTGAACTTCACGGTCAGTAAGGGAAATACGTGTGAAGAACCAGGAAAAGCCTTTCTGACTGTGAGGATGCTCAAGCACTGGAGCAGATGGCCCGGGGAGGTCATGGAGACTCCAGCTCTGGAGATGCTCAAACCCCAACTGGTCGTGGTCCTGGGCAGCCTGTTCCAGCTGACCCTCGCTGAGCGGAGGGATTGAGCTGGTCTCAGGAGGTCCCTTCCAGCCGAAGTGGTTCTCCGATTCTGTGGGCGGCACCGCTGAAGTGAGTGACATGTCTCAGTTGCTGCCAGACCCGTGAAATTGAAACAGGATTAATGAAGGGAGAGAGCTGCTTACCCGTGAGCGCTTTTTCTCCTGTAGTGCTTTTGTTTGTCGAAACGCTTTCCTGGTTCTCTGTGCAAACAGCTGCTCGCTTTGGCATCTGACAGGGCTGTAGTAATGTGTTTGAGAATTCGAATCGTCGTTTTTCTACTCCCTGCTGAAAGTGCTTTGCTTCAGTGCGGAGGTGCTGTGAGACTGTAGTCAGACGCTGTATCTGCAATAAATCTCATGGAGCTGTTACGCAGCCGATATGAAGCCTGAAAGACCTTGTGAGCTTCTTTCTAAATCATTTAATTACTTGAAAATCCTGTCACTGGATTCAACGTTTAACATTGTTCATGAGCCGGAACAACACGATGCATTCCCGTGAAGCAGGCGCCCTGAATGAGCTCTTTCTGTCGCTCAGAGCGTAGTGATTTCGAACAAGTACAGGAATTTTGGCCCAGACCACACCAGTTACAGCTCTCACTGGTTATTTCTAGAACGCAGTGTGTAAATTCCAAAGTTTTTAATGGCTGCAGATTGTCCTGAAAAATATTTTTGATTTCCAGTTTTGTGGGTAGTGCTGAACCATGGAGATGCCCCGTATGGCTTTGCCGTGGGGGCCTGTGCATTTACGGTGTGAAAAGCAGCGTGCCCGTCAGAAAAGAGCGCTTTGTTCCGTAACGTTTGGAACCTGAGCCTGGGAACCATGGCTCTCTTCCTCACATCGTGGACAAGCTCACCGCTGCTGCCTTTGGAAATGCCTTTGTGCAGGTTTCTTGGCAGGTTTTTTGCTCGCTTGTTCGAGGGCTTTTGTGAGGGTTTTGTGGCTGCTGGATCCCCCCAGTGTGTCACCTGGCCCGCCTGCTCATGAGAAGTGCCACTGGAATGTATTCCGTGTGCCTGAGGAACAGGTTTCCATAAGGAGACCGCAGGTTCGGGAGGATGATAGCCCTGGATTGTTTCATGTTGGTTTCCTTGTGGTAGGAAAGCAGGAGTTCTGTCGTTGTACATTTGTTTCCAAGTAACCGTAAGGATGGACCGTGGACCAAATGCATGTGGTAACGGTAACTGGCGTGACCGAGCTGCCTGGATCCCGTGTGCGAAGGGTGTGCTACACGTGCCCTGTGAATGCACAGGACATTCTCAATTTATGTGGCTCTTATGATGAAAACAATAAATTGGGCCTCCATTCCCAAGAGCCAGGTGAGGGGTGGTGACAGTGTAGTGCTGTGGGTGCTACCGAGTTGTACAAAGACGGAAGAGCCTGTAGAATTCCGGCTGCTCCGAGTGCCAAAGGGTGAAACAGTACATCGCTGGTGGTTGTTGTGGAAGGGTTCACGCACGGCGGTAGTGTTGGGGATCGCAGGGGTCACGGAGAGAGTTGTGCCCGCGGAAGGGCACGGCAGGGCTGAGCTGCACCCCGGCTTGGGACACGGGGCCTTGGACCGGGACACGGGGCCTTGGACTGGCCGGGGGACGGACGGGCCCACGCGAGCCCACCGGA
>NW_010239795.1:0-261 GCF_000690775.1 Eurypyga helias | reverse complement strand
GGCACTGCCACCACCACCGCTGACTGCTGTGAGCTCCACCTGCGACAAGAGGGAGAAGGTGTCCCCGAGAGCCGCGCCGCCGGCAGAGCCCCCCAGGACACAGGGGCAGGAGGGCAAACAGCTCTCGCTGAACCGGAGCGCGGCTCTGCCGTGCGCCTAGGTGCACCCCCTGGAGAAGGAGCCCGCAGAACCCATCAGGGCAGACACTCTCGCCTGGCCTGTTCCGTCTGGGAAAGGCCTTCTTGGACGCAGCCACGCACG
>NW_010239794.1:1188-1655 GCF_000690775.1 Eurypyga helias | reverse complement strand
GAGGAGGAGGAGGAGGAGGAGGGGGTCTCCCGGGCTATGTTTAACCCTGCAGCCACTGCGTGCCCTGAAACCCCGTGGGGGTGTCCCACAGATCCTTGCACCCCTGCGTGGGGACACTCGAGTGTCCCCCAGCTCCCAGCTTTCCTTACGGAGGGGTTTTCCCAAGCTTCAAGGGTGGCTCCTGCCTCCCAGCTGGGAGACGTGACCCCGCGCTGGGACGACCCAGCAGGATTTAGGTTTTGGGGTTCAGTGAGTGCGTCGTTGCGAAGGGTCAGGGGTTCCCCAGGGCCCGGCCCAGGGTGTTTGAGTGCCTTGGGGTGCCCTCCCCAGTGCTGCCTGATGCTGGCAAGAGCAAAGGGGGGGCGCAGGCTGCCCCAGTGTAGCCCCCTCCCCATTTCTGGCTCCTCAAGGTCCCCCGTGGCTTCTCCCCACTCTAGGAAGGGGCGCTGGATCTGCTCAAATCCCTC
>NW_010239794.1:518-1141 GCF_000690775.1 Eurypyga helias | reverse complement strand
GGTGAGGGGGTCTGGGCCGGTGGGGGAACACCCCGTGGGGTGTCCCACCCTGTCCCCCCCTGCGCCAGGTGGCACATCCCTAAGGACGCGTCCCTGTCCTGGATCCCCAGACCACGCGGATCGGGGTGGCCGTCAACTCGGTGCGGAAGCACTGCTCCGATGAAGAGGTGGTGGCCTCGGCCAAAATCCTCATCAAGAACTGGAAGCGGTTGCTGGGTGAGCAATTTCAGGAGGGACACGACCGCCCCCCCGACCCTCCCAGCTCCCCAGACCCCCGTGATCTCCAGTGGGATCGGGGTGGGCTCAATCCCGAGCTGGGACATGCGGGCTCCTGTGCATCCCGGTCCTGCCATGCAGTGCACAGCCTTGATGGATTTTCCAAGGGCTTGTTTTTGCTCCAGGATGGAGCAGTGTAAATCACTGTGTGCCCCCCCCAAGGGCTGAGCATCCTCCCACCCTGGGATGCAGCTCCCCAGGTGCCCTGTGCGGGTTTGGACCTTGCCCATGACACCCAAACCCTCCCCTCAGAGTCCTCCACCCCCCCGAAGAAGGAGAAGGATGCGGATGGGAAGAAGGAGAAGGACACGGATGGGGAGAAGAAGGAAAAGGGGCTGGATTTTCCC
>NW_010239794.1:0-438 GCF_000690775.1 Eurypyga helias | reverse complement strand
CCTGCGGGGGCGGGCGCCCCCAGCCACGTGGCCAAGGCATGGGTGGGACTGAGAGGAGACCACTCGCTGCTCACTCCTTACCAGTTTGGTTTATCCATCTCTGCTGGTCCGTGGGTGCCGGCAGCACCGTCGGAGAGCCGAAGGGCAGCTGCCCGTAGCCCCTTTCGGAGAGGGGAGGGCGAAACGGCATTTTGTCTTTTCACTTTAACGCGATTTACCCCCTGGGCGAGGGCCGTTGGGGCGGTGTTTGACCCTGCCCCACTCTCCCTGTCCCTAGGAAGCCCAGCAAGTCCCGTTCTCATGCCACCAACCCCTGGGACCACCCTGCTGACTCCAACCTGGAGAGGTACCTGCTGACCCTCGCGTGGGCTCTGCCGGGCACCGCCAGCCCGGGGGAGGCTGTGCCGGCAGCCGGGGCACGGGGGGGGGTTGGGGACG
>NW_010239793.1:0-484 GCF_000690775.1 Eurypyga helias | reverse complement strand
GGGGATGGCACAGCCGGCATGGGGGCCGGGACAGTGTCACGGGCACAGGGATGGCACAGCCGGCACGGGGCCAGGACAAGGTTACAGGGATGGCACAGCCAGCACAGCATCACGGGCATGGGGATGGCACAGCCAGCACAGGGCCAAGATGGTGTCAGGGACACAGGGATGGCAAAGCCGGCACAGTACCACGGCCATGGGGTTGGCACAGCTGGCAGGGGACTGGGATGGCATCATGGGCAGAGGGATGGCACAGCTGGCACCTGGCCACGGTGGCGCTCACCACACGGTACTGCTGTAGTGTCTGGGCCTCCCGGTGCAGCCAGGCCTCCAGCGACGCCTTCTTCTGCTGCAGCGTCGTTTCCCGGGACAGGCGCTCCTGGGGGCCCAGCTGGGAGAGCTGGGAGAACTGGGCTGGGGGACAGGGTGTAGCGTTAGGGCCGGCACCACTGGCACACCGACCACCCCCCCAGCCCCCCACTCA
>NW_010239792.1:0-1044 GCF_000690775.1 Eurypyga helias | reverse complement strand
GAAAGGCCAGAAGGGATTGTTCCTGTTTGGTTCCCGCTGTCGCTGCGCTCCCGGGGCCGGTGGCTCGGGGGCTTGAGAGAAGCTCTGAGGTGACGGAGGTTAACCGGGGGGGGCTGGGCACGCTGACCTCCCCACCGCTCCGCTGTTCCCGTACCAGCCGCGCTGTTTAATTCAGATTCCCGTTGGGATCGTTTCTCCTCTCCTGCAGAACTCCAGACCCGGGTCCTATCCTTTGCCTTTTGATTAAACTGAAACCAGGGAATCCAAACTGAGATTACGTCCGAAATGCTCCGAATTCACCGCGGAAGAGCTGGTTTTCCTCTGAGGCAGCGTTCCAATGGCAATTCTTCCCCGGCATCCCGGGTGCGTAACGCCCGCGGCGCCCGGTTCCCTGGATGTGGGAAAGCACGGGGCAGGGGTGTGCCCCTCACTCCAGGACACCCTGTGAAAGCCCCTTCCCCGGCTGGGAACTCCTCGTGCTGCTGGGGGGGTTGTCCCAAGGGCCGGGGTCTTCCACTGAACCCTCCCTTGGTGGGCTCCTGGCTGCTCCGGGTGGGAAAGGGGCTCCTAGTGCCCCTGCGCTCCCGGTGCCATCAGCAAGGCTCATCCCTGGCCATTGCGCCCTTCTTGTCCGGCGGCACGGTGAGCGAATGCCGTTTTTCCTCCTTTCATCTTGGAAAACCATTTTTTCCAGGGAAAGCAGAGTACGGTGGGCGGCAGTGTCCGTTCTTGAGCAGATTTTTCTGTTTATGGGCCTTTGCAGCCACGGAAGATGGCTGAGACTGGGCTGGTGTCTTGACAGTAATGGGAAGTGGAGGTCTGGATGTGGTTTGGGACCACACGATGGATGGATCCATGGATGGATGGATCCATGGATCCATCCCCTGGGGGCTGGCCCTGGTGAGGGGTGGGAGTTGATACCAAAGGGCTGGGGTCACTCTGGCTGCTGGGGCAGGGAGTGGTGTGGGCTTAAAGACAGCAAATTCCTTCCTGCTCACGGCCTTGTATAGGATCATGGGATCATGGAGTCATTTTGGTTGGAAA
>NW_010239791.1:0-836 GCF_000690775.1 Eurypyga helias | reverse complement strand
TTGGCCATGGCGATGGCCTGGAGACGCTTCAGGCCCCTCAAGGTGAGGGTTTGGGGTGCTAGGGGGGGTCTTAGGAGGGGGAGGCCCAAGGGTAAGGGGGGTTGCGGGTGTCTTTGGGGAGTTCCTCTTTGTCTGTTGCCCCCCAATGACCCCCAAAAGCCCCCAAGGTTGGCCATGGCAATGGGTTGGAGACCTTTCAAGCCGTTCAAGAGGAGGATGGGGGTTTTGGGGTGCTGGAGGTGTCTTTGGAGGCCATGTTTGAGGAGAAAACGGGGTGTTTGGCCTTTTTGGGGGGTTCCGCCTTGTCTGTTGCCCCCCAATGACCCCCAAAAGCCCCCAAGGTTGGCCATGGCAATGGGTTGGAGACCTTTCAAGCCGTTCAAGAGGAGGATGGGGGTTTTGGGGTGCTGGAGGTGTCTTTGGAGGCCATGTTTGAGGAGAAAACGGGGTGTTTGGCCTTTTTGGGGGGTTCCGCCTTGTCTGTTGCCCCCCAATGACCCCCAAAAGCCCCCAAGGTTGGCCATGGCAATGGGTTGGAGACCTTTCAAGCCGTTCAAGAGGAGGATGGGGGTTTTGGGGTGCTGGAGGTGTCTTTGGAGGCCATGTTTGAGGAGAAAACGGGGTGTTTGGCCTTTTTGGGGGGTTCCGCCTTGTCTGTTGCCCCCCAATGACCCCCAAAAGCCCCCAAGGTTGGCCATGGCGATGGCTTGGAGACCCTTCAGGCCCCGCAGGGTGAGGATGTGGGGGTGCGGGGGGTGCTGGGAGGTGAAGGTAGGAGCTGTTGGGGGGGCACTGGTAGGTCTCTGGGACACTGGGAGCTACTGGGGGGCACTGGG
>NW_010239790.1:0-7991 GCF_000690775.1 Eurypyga helias | reverse complement strand
GGGCGGGCCGCGCAGCCGGTTACCGTCCCCTCCTAGTGACAGGCTGCTTGGGAGCGCTTCAGAAACATCCCGGGCCATGTTGGAAACAACGTTATGCCGAGCTTTGGTCTTTATCCTTCTAATTAGCGTGATGGGCTAATAAAATAGCGATGGTGGAAGGAGCCTCTGGAGGTTATCTAGCCCCGCCCAGTTCCTCAAAGGAGGCGTGTCTGATGAGTGCCTACCTGTTTAATTGCAAATGTGTTTGGGTCTCGTCTAAGGGTGGGTTTTTTAGAAAGCTTAATGGAAACTTTCTCATTATTTATAGCGTGCTGCACACCACGAGACCACTGCATACAACTCAGAAGTGTTTGGCTCCTTTGCCACCTCTGCCTGAGAAAGGAGGAGAAGTACGTTACGGTTTGATCCCTGAGGAGTTTTTCCAGTTTCTCTATCCTAAAACGGGAGTTACAGGTTAATACATACTTTCTTTTTTCAAGAATGTGTGTTTAGTTACACTGACTTAGTCCTGTCCATCACTTCTGGCTGCTGAAAAGGTAAAATATTAGGGAAAATTATTTTTTGCCCATGCAGAAGGAGGTTGCTAGGGGTGAGCCAGTGCAGCACATCTTGCATCTAAAGGTACGTGTCTGTGCCTTAAAGAAGGACTGAAAGAATGTCATGAGCTTGATCTTGCAGGAAGGTTTATTTGCCTGCTGACCCTCAAAATGTTTAAATGGAGTTTTTTGCCTGTTCCTGAAAGAGCAGAAACAGTAGGTCCCAGTCAGGGTGCAAGGTCACTTCCACTTCTGGTGCATGTCCTTGTGGCACCCTTCCCCTTCGTGGTACTGGGTTTCCACTTCTAGCCATGGTAAAAGAGAACACTTCCCGATTCTTGTAAGCCTTAAACTAGCTGCCTTGTAGGTGTTTGACTTTGCTGAGCCTCTTTGATGCCTTGTACAACTAATGCTGCTCTATCTTCTCTGCAGGGCCTTACATGTTGGGAACTGGACTCCTGCTTTACTTTCTCTCTAAGGAAATCTATGTCATTAACCACGAGACAGTTGCCGCCGCCTGCATTTTATCAGTCATCATTTATGCCATAAAAAAATACGGGTCCGATGTAGCAGCTTTTGCTGACAAACTTAATGAGGTAACAGAGAAACCATGGTCTTACTGTGTAGTAGTTAGTAACTGTTGTAAGTTAATGTGTAGTAGCTAGTAACTGTTCTAAGTTATCTGCTTAAATATTTAAAAGAATGCTGTGTCGGGGCTGACATTAAATCTGTAGTATCTTCAGAAATGGGGTATGGTAAGGTTTTCTGTCTTATGTTGGTATTGTTACATTAAATCTCCACAAATCAAGTGTGGCTGGCTGTGAACCCTGATTCTTCTGTCTCACCATCCAGTAACCTCACACCTGGCACAGCCCAGTTTCTGCAGACATTTCTCAAGTCTTAACGCAACTTTTCGGAATTTAAGTACACCACTTGTTCTTCTTGCGTCTTCCTTGCACTCTATAAAGCATGTTTTGGTTTTATTTTTTTTTTCTTCTTTCAGGAGAAAGTTGGTAAAGCCTTAGCTGTGAAAAACGAGGCAATGAAGGATCTTGAGACTGCCATTGAACACGAGAAGAAGGAGCAGTGGCGGACTGAAGGCCGCAGTTACCTCTTTGACGCTAAGCGGGTACGCAGTCCCAGCTCTGCCGTTCGCTTTCCCCGCAGCCTGTGCAGCGTAACTGGGGCGCTTCCTAAATGCTTAACGAGCAATGGACCGCTTACCTACCCCACGTGTTGCGGGCAGGACCAGTTCCACTGCCCCATCCTGCTGCTGCTGTTGAACTCTGCTCTTTGTATTCTTGCCAAACGTTAACCCTTTAGTTTCATGTTCTCTGTAGAATAACATTGCAATGTTGCTGGAGGCTAATTACCGAGAAAGATTACTGACGGTGTATAATGAAGTAAAGAAGAGGCTGGACTATCAGGTGGCTACACAGAATTTAAAGCGTCAGAAAGAACAAGATCACATGATTCAGTGGGTGGAGAAAAACGTTATTCAGAGCATCACGCCTCAGCAGGTACTCGCTTTTTTAATCTGCTTTCCACTTCAGTCTCTACACATGTCTTCTGTTCAGTGGTTCTGGCTGAAGCCGGAAAGTGAGGGGTCACCTTTGGGTGACTTCAGTGCATTCCTGGCGCTGAGTGGGTGCGGACCAGCCCAGTCGCTGGGTTCTAGCCGCTTGTGTTGCGGATAACTTGGAGCTGGAATTGTGTGAGGTGTTTGTTGTGGCAGCATAGAGCTCAGCTTGTGGTGAGGTGTAGAGCTCAGGGAGCTCGCTTGTGAAATTCTCTGTGATTGTCAGGAATGAAGCTGGGACAAAAAAGGAGATGTGTTCCTAGCACAGCGTGTGTTAATGCAGGTCATCGTGTGGTTTTGGGTCTCTGACTTCCTGAGCTGTAACTATGTCCCTTTTGGTCTGTAACTTCTTCTGTGGGTCTGAAAAGGAGTATCTAAAATGCATCAGAGTGCATGTTTTGCTTGTTTAAATGTCTGTCTTCTGAAAGCTGCTTTCTTTTCTTTTGCAGCAGCAGGAGAGTATTGCCAAGTGCATTTTGGACCTGAAGGCATTATCGAAGGGTGCCCAGGCAGCGGTGTAACAGTGTCCGATTCACTGATGCGTATCACTACTTGCTGTTGGAAGCTGTATGGTTCTAACTTGTCATTAAACAAACAAACAAACAAAACTCTGGTGTCTTTCACTAGCAACAGTAATTCCCTTTCCGATGGGTCACATAAACCGCTACAGCCCGTTTAGAACCGGGGGTGATTTGCAGTATGTGTGGTTCTTGTTTGGTCACGGGCGCTTCCAGAGATAAGACACGGAACCTGGCAGCGAAAAACCCCGGTGCTAATGCGGCGGTGGGGGCTTTCGTTTAGACTCCTGTGGGATCATGACCTGCCGTGACTGGAACCACATTACAAGGTCAGAAGGAGTGTCCGTGCGCCCGTTCACCCAGTCCAGTGGCTGGAGGTGCTCTGAGTGTGTGTGTTCAGGTTTGAAAAACGAGCTGAAAAAGCCACTCTCATTGCAAACCTTCAGATAGTGATGAAAGCGTCTTCCTGCTCTGTGGAAAAGAGGATGTAGCTGGCAGGAAGCATACTGAAAGCTACCGGGTAACGTAGCTTCCACCCAACTCGCTGCCATGAAGTTTAAAATGGAGAATGGCTGAGTTCCTTCTGGATTTTCATAGGAAAAAAGGATGCTTTTTCTTTCTCGTGTAACAAGGAAAGTAGTTTTGTGTGTATTCTAACACACAGCAAAAGCCCATTTGTTTTTATAGGAAGTTTTTTCCCTAAGGGATTTTGTTGCAGCTCGAGTGTCCCACCAAGCAAAGCGCTTCCCTGCCTGTAACCTCACCCGTTCTCTGCTGGGAAGCTGGCTGCTCAGCACATCAGTGAGCAGGCTCAGGTGTTCTTACTGGCCTCTTGGGGATGGACTGGTACTACAGTTTAGTAGGGTTAGTAAAATAGAGGTGTTTTACCCTTTGCCATACAACAGTCCAGAAAAAAGTGTTCCTTAGAGGTAAGAATCTTGCCTGGAAGTAAAAAAGTGAGCTGGAGCTGACTTCTTAAATCGACAGTTCCTGAGAATGCAGGTGTCTTTCATAGTTTCCTGTTTTTTTTAATTAAAAAAAAAAGAAGTTGCTCAACTTCCACATTTGTGTAACCCCACGTCTGAGTGACACTTGGGCTTTCACTAGTTTTGGCAGATTCTTTTTCACAAAGCCAAGTGGTTGAGCTGCTGCGCCGAGGCTTCGGGAGGCTTTTGGCAGCGGTTCCATGGTGCGAGGTAGGACCGAGCCGTGTCGTTTATGGTGGGTTTTATCACTGCGAACAGTGTGCTTTCAGAGTTGGGGTAGGAACCTGGGAGGGCTTTAACCTCCAGACTTGTGGGGCATGCAAGCTGTGACACTGACAGGGAAGAGGATGTCTGCTTTCACGTTGTCAGCAGCATCACCACGTGCAGTTTGCGGACCACGGGGTAAGATTCCACCCCCAAACTTGAGAAGAAAGTTACCCTTCCTGTTCTGGCAGAGTAAGTCATTGTAACTTGAGAAAGCAAAACCTAACGGGGCACTTGTAAAGCTCGCTCTGAGTATGAAAACGTTTGAGTTCGCTCGGTTCCAGCTGCTGCCAGAATAATGCCGTGGGCGCTGTTTAGGTATTCAACATCCTCCACCCTTGGGAGAGGAGGCAGCGTGTGCGTCGGGGTGTAGTGGCCGTGCGTGGAACGAGACGCTGGGAAGTAGGGTTTATGCTGAGTAGCTGCCGGCTTTGCTGCTGTGGCTTAGTGCCAGTTTGCGTAAGGTGTCTGGAAAATTGATAAAAACTAAACCAAGTCTGTGAGTTGGAAGGAGGCGACAGATTTGTTTTGCTCTTGTGGGTGCATTTATATAAATATAACTTGGTTCTTTTCCCTCCTTTGCTCCTTTTAGCTTCTCTTGCTGTCCGTTAGTGTTTGGAGAGAATGGGAGGTAGATCCTCAAAAAAACCCGCAGGTATTTCTTGTATTTCTTTAAAGAAGGAATTTGCTTAGGTGCAGCGTTGTTGGCATTGTGTGTGTGGGGGGAAGAACTGAGGGGCTGCCAAAGGCTGCTGTGGGGCAGGAATAATGTGAATAATGACACTTTTCTGTCATGTTTCCCCTTTCAGCCCTCTGACAGCAAAATGTTACCCTTAGAATAACGCGTCCTTGAGTAGTGTGCCTCTCTGCAGTTCTTGCTTGTAATGTTACTGGAGAAATGATGTTTTAAAACCAGGTTTTGATTTATTTTTTTAAATATTCCCTTTCAGTTACACCAGAACCCGTTCCCACGACTGTCACGGTACATACCACTGTACACACCACCGTACATACCACCACAGCTGACTTAAAAGCTTCAGAAGTCCAGTGCTGGATTGATAAGTAAATGCTCCACCTCTCTTTCCTGACTTCAAGCATCGAGTTCCCTGAGACTGCAGACTCCTCCCGAGGGAGAGGAGTTGTATGTAGTGCACTTTGCCTTGGGGCGCTCAGCGGTGGCTTGGGATTTCCTCGTCTGTGCGCTAGATCTGTAATTCGTGGTGATGCTTAGTGCAGATACGCACCTTCTAGTCTCGTGGGGCTTGGGACAAACAACGTGGTGTGTTTCATAAACCTGGGTGAATCTGAACACTACTGATTCTCAATGCCTCTGTTAAAACTGGGGCTTCTGACACTATTTTCTCTGTATCCACAGCTCTGAAGTACTCTACATGTCGCTGGCCTTTATCTCTGGCGTCCTGCTGGGTATTCTGGTTTTTGCAATCATCTACCTCATCAGAAAAAGTAAGTGGTACGGTGAGGGGGAAAACAGCAGCACGATGGCCAGAGCTGGTGGCAGGGAAGTGCTTAGCACCTTGTGCTGCGTGTCGTGCTTAGTTTCCGTGCTTTCGAGCTCCACCTTAAGCACCAGGGTTTCAGAAGAACTTCTGCAGAAGTTACTTTGAAAGAGGCTCAGATTATGTCTCCCTGGAATAATTAACGTATTGATGAGCAGGTTGTTTCTGACAGTAACTCCTCATGGATCATCCCGGGGCTGTTTTCATGGAAGAGTTGATGGTAGCACTCATGAGTTGTGGGTTTTGTTGGCTGTCTGCGTTTGGGGTTTTTTTCATCCTAACACTGTCCAGGCCGAGTTCTCACCAGCTTCATCAGTGGCTTTCCCCCTACTCCAGCCCCTTCGGGCAGGCGGGCTGCCAACGGCTCGCTCTGCAGCATGTTTCTTAGAGCCGTGTCGAAGCCGCGTGCTCTCTGTCGCCCCGCTCGAGCCTCTCGCGCTGCCGTCTCCGAGTGTGGTGCAGACAACTGAGGCTGGTGTCCCTCTCCTTCCTAGAGTGTAAGAGATCCCACCAACATTTAGAAGAGCAAGGTCCCTCCCAGACAGCAGCTGAGGAATCTGCTGAGAACACCCAGGTAAATATTATTCCTAATGCCTCATGCAGAGACTTCAGATTCTTGATAGAATGGTAGATAGTAATTTGGCAGGGGGGAGGAATGAGGCTTGGTCTTGCAAGACTAAAGTGTTAGTCAACATTTTGACTAAGGAGAAGTGCTTTCCTTTGTGCATCCAAGGCATCATCCTGCGTTTATAGTGGTCCAGGGAGTCACCTGAGGAGGTACCTGCACAGTAGGAGGAAAGAGATTCCTTCTCTGTTATCACAGGGCTTTACTCCCCACATATTTCAAGGATTCTGAGGCTTAACTAAAGCACTAATTAGACAGCTTAGGGGAAAAGCTTGTTAAAGAGCAAGCATTTCTGCCATTTCCTTTCATAATACTGAGTCTTCAGAAGCCCCTAATGCAGAGTTGACCCAGGATCCTGAGCTAGGCTAACAGCTGGTCTGATCCAGCACAGCGTTTACCAACTAGGGACAGATTCTGACCGCTTGTGCTGTGTAGTGTTGAGGACAGATTAAAAGCAGGAAATCCATGCTGGTGCTTGCATGCTCTGATGTTTGCGGCTTCTTTCACGTCCCCAGAGTGAGGTTGCCTACACCACTGTGGTCTTCCAGCGGAGCCGGACGCCAGTGGCTTCCTAGTGCAGTGAAGACACTTGAGCTTTCTGAACATCAAATGCTCCCAGAACATTGCAGCAAGCCCTGTGCTGCTCTGAGAAACACCAGCGCTGCTGTACGTAACACCAGCTCATTTTGTAGTTCTAAGGGGAAACTAATGTCTCCTGTGCCAAACTGCTTGCCATTGGTTGTGGACAAATTGCTTTTTATACCCTATTTCTTCACCTGTAGAAATCTCAGGGAGTCCTTACAATGCCCTTGTCAAGTTTCAACTTGCTTTGAACTGCCAAAGAGAACTGAAAAATGGAAATGTTACTCGGCGTCTATTCATGGCTGTGTTTTCCTTCCTGTAGCGTTTTTCTTGGGTTTTGACAGCCAAGTGCTCTGATCAGTTATTTTCTGCTTATTGAAGTTACGATGATGAAATGTTTATATGCGAAGGTCTGCTTCCTGGTTGGGTCACATAAAAGAAAGGCACAATCCCAGTGTGACAGTCAACGTCTCTGGAAATGTTTGTTCATCTGTTACTACCCGTAACCTTCTAAATACATTGTGAGAAGTTAAAAATTGTCCCCTTTTCATGAACTGGGGAGCAGATTGCCACTAATGCTTCAGTCTTAGCAGCCACAGAGAAGCTTCTCCTCATGTTCCCGTGCCCATGGACGGGAGGTTTGTCCGAGTACAGCGATCTCCGCCAACGCTTCTGCAGGGCTGAAATCTGAGCCGAGTTTCCTGCGCCTCAGCCCTCTGGGCTTCAGCAGCCTCCTTGTTTCTGATCACCAGAGTGCCACGGTTCTCGTGGGTATTCCTCTTTTCTGAAACTGCAGGTGTTTCCCTGTGTGCTGTTGTAAACACCGCTCCAGAGCAATCTCTGAGGCAGGACAAGTTGAGGTCGGAAAAGATTTTTAAGATCAGCAAGCCCAACTGCTAAGCCTGCTTCAGTCTCTTAAATCCCTCCTGGGATGATGACTCCACCACCTCCCTGGGCAGCCCCTTTCTTCTTGGAAAGGGCTGTCAGGCACTGGAATTTTCCCTAAAGAAATCTGAATCTCCCCTGGCACAACTTGAGGCCGTTTCCTCCTGTCCCATCACTTCTCCCTTGGGAGAAGAAACCAACTGCCCCTCTCTGCACCCTCCTTTCAGGGAGTTGTGGGGAGCAATAAGGTCTCCCCTCAGCCCCCTCTTCTCCAGGCTGAGCACCCCCAGCCCCTCCTCACAGGAGTTGTGCTCCAGACCCTTCTCGAGCTCTGTTCCCTCCTCCACACATGCTCCAGCCCCTCCGTGTCTTTCTTGTGGTGACGGGGCCAAAACTGACCCCAGGATTCGCCTTGCGGCCTCCCCAGTGCCCAGCACAGGGGGACAATCCCTGCCCTGGTCCTGCTGGTCACGCTGCCCCTGCTGCTGGCCAGGATGCC
>NW_010239789.1:9941-10400 GCF_000690775.1 Eurypyga helias | reverse complement strand
GACAAAGATGTTGAACAGCTCCAGTCCCTGAGGAACACCAATCACACATACAAACACAATATCTGCCCACAAATGCTACCTAAGTCCCAAATGGAAATATGAAGCAAAAAACTTCAGAACTGATGATGGAATAACAAAGACTGGCAGGATCATGCTACCAGGACATCATGTTGCTGGACCACATTCCCAGAATCAGGCAGGATTTTCCTTCTGGCCTTTTGCTTCCCTACCCTCATGAAGCTCAGCACTCCTGAGACAATATCTGCCCACAAATGCTACCTAAGTCCCAAATGGAAATATGAAGCAAAAAACTTCAGAACTGATGATGGAATAACAAAGACTGGCAGGATCATGCTACCAGGACATCATGTTGCTGGACCACATTCCCAGAATCAGGCAGGATTTTCCTTCTGGCCTTTTGCTTCCCTACCCTCATGAAGCTCAGCACTCCTGAGACTC
>NW_010239789.1:0-9929 GCF_000690775.1 Eurypyga helias | reverse complement strand
ACTCTTTCCAGGGAGATCCCATTTTCACTTTTACAACATACAGAAAAAAACCTCAACAAAAATCTCAAGGAGGTAGCAGTTCCTGTCCAATAAGACAGAAGTAGATAATCCTTCACCATGACTCCTACCAAGGAACAAAGTATGCCAGTGTTATCAAAAATAATGCACTGCTAAGGATAGAAAGCCTAACAAAGCAGTAAGAGCAACTGGAAAAGCTCATGAGATGCTGATATTGGAGTAGACAGAGTTGAAAGAAGTTAGAGACGAAAAAATACGCCCCAATAGACCCAAACAATGCTAAAGTTGAAGTGAAAACAGAAAAAATGTGATTGCAAACTGTGACACATAAAGCCTAGAAGAAAGGATAAGGAGGAAGATCCCAAGCATAATGGATTTAAAAAAGCCTGAGAAGACATGTCACAACAACTGACCTGGGAAAGAGCACCTGGAAGAGCATGGGAGAGGGATATGGATCCTTTTTCACTCTCACAAATTCTTTTTTAAAGGTTTGTTAAACTACCTTTTGCTCTATTCATGGTTTGTCTGGGTTCAAAGGGTTGACTCAGCACTCATTAACTACTGTCAGGAGCACAACTAGCAAAACAACTGGAGATTTGTAAAGGATGAGGAACAGATCAAAGAAAACCAGATGATTCTCAGATTAAGGATGGGAGAGTACATATGGGACAAAAGATGGGAGAAGACAAAGGTGAGGAACAATACAGAGAAGCTTTTGGAAGTGGCACAAGATGAAGAGGAATTTTGCATGGGAAAATGAAACGAAGAAAAGGTTGAGGACATCTTCATTAGCTTAAAACCACAAGAGTGACCTAATACAGCTAAAACACGCGTTGGCATTTCAGTGCAGACAAGATCAAACTTCACTCCTGAACCATGCCGATCCATCCTTGGATTTGCAGCTACTACAGTGTGATTAGGAAGAGTTACAGCATAGTTCTGCTCTGTCGCCACAACAGGACGGATTCACACCTTATCACAACGCCACACAACCATCAGCTCTCAACAGAGCTGGTATAAAAGAGAGAGAGAAAACTAAGGAAGAGGAGGACTAATTCTAATTAGCCTTCCCATTTATTTTTGCATTATACAATACAGGGAGGCAGAAAAGAGGGAAAGAAAGAGAAGGCAAGCATATTATATATTTGTATTCTTGTTTTCCAGCCCCTCCAGAAAGGCCAGTTTTGTAAACAGAAAGAAAGCTGAGATTTTCTTTATCTCATTAACATGCCCAGTGATGGTAACATACCATGCAGAGTCGACAAGTATCTCTGCTGAACATTCCCTGCTGAGAACGCATTGCAACTTCTTTTGCAACACGTGTTATTTCAGTCAGGCTATCTGCACCTTAAAACACTCAGCCTGTTGTTTCAACAGCACAGACCTGCACACTGAATTATAAAAACGGTCCAACGTCCTATCACCTTGGCTACAGATTTAATTTCATGGAATATGAAACTTCACTGAAAATCACTATACAAGACAAGGAAGCACAAACATTGGTTTCCCTTTTTTTGTTTTCTGGGTTTTTTTGGGGGTTGGGGTTTTTTTTTCATATTAAGCGTAGGCCTACTACAGCTCCCTCTGGGAGGATGTCTTTCATTCACAGCCACATTCTTCGAGTCTTATTCACATAAACAGTCATTGAAATCAATGAGAACTGTCGCACAAGCAGGGAAATCAGGTTTCGATCCAGCATTACCATTACAAAATACAGCATATAAATTAATTTTTAAAAATCCTAGGGTAATAGGCATTCATCTTTGAACTATCTAATAAAGCAAGGACTAGTTTAAAGTTTTATTTTGCAGGTCCACCCTTCTGAGATTTAATACAGTATACTAGTTATAATTTTACCATGCAAAAGTTGTTGATAATTACCTCTCTATGGACAATACTGTTATTCAAGTACAAACCAAGGGGATTTTGTTACAAGAAGAGTAATTATTTTAGTATCATTTTATTCTTGATCTTTAATTAAGCAAGGCCTGAAAATACCATTTACAGAGCATAAGAGAATTGATTTTTCATGGTACTTGGCAAAACCTGACAACTTTTGCATTACAGACACTTTCGTCTGATCCTGCTTTTCTTAGAAGACCATGTCTATTTGGAGAACTAGTAAGTTTAAGATACACAAACCATGAGAAACTTCTCTGTTAGCAAAGGACTGAATACTTACACTCAAAATCTGAAGTACAAGAACTAATCAAGTGAGGGTTTATTTGGTTTCTTTACAAGTAAGAAGCACAGACATGCAACAGATGCTTGCCTGCTATATTAAAATTTAAAACGTGAATTTATTCATAACAATCAGACTGAGACACTGCCCGTATGGTTAATGCATTTCAAAATCTTAGTATTTTGGGGAGGATGACAACATACGACTCCTAAAATAATAGGAAAATCCATCATGTTAATGTGAAACACTGTAACACACATTTCCTAGCGTGCTGAGAAATTCCATCATAGTACCACTCTACTCTGCTAACCCTCCCTGGCTTAGCTTACTTGAAAAGTGCATTTGGTGTTTTTTTCCACCAAGCCAGAGTAACTGTGTGTTTCATGAAAGCTACAGAGGACTGAAAGACAGACCAAGATCTCCATTTCAGTGACACTGTTCGTTCTACCTCTGGTAAACACTGAGACCAGGTCCCAGGTAAAACTGGCTTCAGCTTAGTCAAGGAGAGATTCTTAATCTCAAATGATGACATGGAGAACAAATAAACCTTTAAAGTGTTGTTGGCGTTGGTTTTTTATTTTCCTTAAATGCTGTGCTCATTTCTCCTGAATGCACCACTACCTGTTTTCTTGGCTTGCTTGTATGGTAGCAAAACCAGCTCATCCCATGTAATTATTTTCAGACACGGAATGTACATAACCACGTACAATACATAAGCAAATTCATTTTAATACAATATTTCAAAAATAATTATTCTTAAAAGCTGGAAATCTGTGCATTCAAATTCTGGATGCTAGATTTTGAATAAAATATGCTTCTAGTTTTCAGGCTGAGTATTCTACTTTGAGGATTAAAGACAAAAAAAGAAGAAAAACCTGACATGATTCTAATAACTGAGGCAGCAACATCCTCATTTGTATGTCTGCACAGTTATAGACATGAAAGGCAAGATTTTCTGAAAGTGTAATGGAACGTGGAAGCCAGAAATTTGATTTTAAACTTCTCAAGCACATGTGTTGGTGGGCAAAGATAAGGGGGAACTGAGAGGAGGAAGAAGAAAGTTGGGGCTTGGTTTTTTTGACTTAAGTTACTCCTATAGGCACACAATGAATCCAGGATCCAATTTTTCAAAACAGAGCTTTTTTCAGTTAAGAAACTCTGCCAAGGACCAGAGCTTATACCTACAAATTCTGTTTCAATGTACTGGTGTGACGTGCTGCTTTGTGCAAGTATTCATATCAACCTTAATTCTGCCATTCCGTTTCCACGCTGGGTCCCATCTTGCTTCCAGATATACAAAGTGTAAAACTCTCAGGGAGAAAGGGCTGGGTACTTTCTGAATAAGCAAGGGAGGCCTACATGTAGAAAGAGTCAACCCGGTCTGACAGGCAGGAAGAACGAGAAGCAGAAATAGAGGAAAATCAGGTTGGAGAAATACTAGAAGGCATCAGATTAAAGCAGCAGATCTCAGGCTCAAAATGAGCGAGAAGAAACAGCCCTTCTTCTCAAAAAGCAATTTTCAAGCTGTGGCTTTCCTAGCCTTCCTCCTGTGGTTTTCTCAGCCTGTTTCCCACTCACATTCCTTCCTCAGCTTGAGAGTCACTGACACGGATGCCCTAAAAGAGTCAAAGGCTCTTTCCCTGCACGTGAAAGGCAGCCAACGTAGCAGAGGTGAGAGGGAGTCAGACTGACCATGAAAGCGTTCACCTACACCTCCAAACCAGGCTCACTGTACCTGCACGCCAGGTGACTTCCTCAGCTGCTGGCCACCATACAGGAAGAACTGAAAGACATCTCCCTATATGGACAGTCCTGACCTAGTCAGCCAGAGATGTCTGCCTCTCCCTGCCTTCAAGGTGAGTGAAACAATGTGATTCGTGAAGACAGCCACACAGAGAAGCAGCCAACATTAGGACTCTACTTTCCTAAGCTACGTCAAAAGGGTCTACATCACTTGGTAAGTTTTTGAAAACTCTTTATGTTACTAGATTTTAAATAAACTAGATTTGCTGATGCATGTTTTGAGGCTAGTAGCAACTAAGGCAGCTAACATCAATGCCCTCTCTTGATTAAGCTGTCCTTATTCACCCCAAATCCAGTCCTGCTTGATCAGGCAAAGTGGTAACTAAGCAGAGGTCCCTCCACTTGCCTGTCAAGACAAGAGAGAAAGTAAAACGGATGACGGCCTCACCTAGTGCATGCCAGGTCAGGATTACTTAAACCCGCCTTTCTCCAAACAGATTAAGTGTAATCTTACAGTGACACAAAATAATCCAACTTGGTAGCTCATTGTTCATTAATAAAATACTCTACTTTAAATTCACACTTCAGCTTACTCCATACTAGAGTCTCCCATTCATACTGATAGACTTAAACCATGGCTGCACTAATGCAGGGCATCCAACCGGACAGAACAGCTGTTCCTGAAGCACACCTCTGGAAGAAATCATCACACATTAAAATTAGGGCACCTTCTCCTGTGATAAAGCAAATGTATATCTGTTCAAGGGCTGGAACGTGTGCTCCTCCACCATCTCTTTTCTGGGGAGGCATCTGACATAACCCTGACCAGTCCAGAGACTGGATTCCAGCATGTCTAAGAGAACCTTATTCTAACTACCTTCAGACTCTGAAATGAAAAAACAAGCTGGTCAGCATCTGCTGTGACATTTGCCTCCAACTCCATCATCCGGCACCCTTCAATGAAAAAAACATCCTATTGAAGACAAATACTCTGCCAACAGAAATCTACCCTGACTTCTTGTGCTTCCATACACGCAAATTTTATACCTTGGGGACTAGTCAGAGGCTGAACTTACCTCACAGTATAGCAAAAGAGGAAGAATGTAAAGATTTAAGACCAATACCATTTCTACTTAGAGGGAGAAAAAAAAAAGCCCATGGAAAAAGCATGGCCTGGTTTTACACAGAAGCTGTGAAAAAGCTATGAAAAACCCCATACTTGCAAGAATTCAGAAGCTGCTGTGAAGCCTGTAAAAGACAAAATGATAAGAAAGTGTCCTGCTTTGAAAATCAGGATTTAAACCAGAACAATAATGTCAATGAAAGACTGCAGATGGCAGGCAGATAATTCCACAGCCAGAGAAAGACAACCCCCATCCCCTCATCTCTAAATCCTCTCCAAAGACTTCAGCCAGACACAGTCTAATCACAAAAGTGGTCAGAAAGAAAATGAAGGAAAATTACTCATACATAAGCTTTACAATATACTAATGAACTGACTTAAGCAATGGCTATGCCTTGCAGATATTAGTGCAATTACTGGAGACAGTAGTGATACGGTGACAAGATCACGTCCTGCCCAAGACTCTGCCACTGTAGTGCATGTAGAGACATCAAGCTCTTAACATAAGTAAAACATATCTAAAATGATTCACCGTTATCACTATTAAAAAGTTACTGAAATACTGAGCTGATATATGATTTCCATACATTCATGGTGCTTTTTATTTTATAAGGCTAGCACTTTCCTCAGTGACTGACCCATCTGAGATAATTCAGGGAATTTTGACTCAGAAGTGTACCAGCACAATACCAACAGACTAGCAACAGGCTTTGCTAAGATGTCACACCGTAGATGCTGTTAAAACCAATGGAAAATATCCCTGACTGGCTTCAAGCAATCGGCATCTCCAACTGGAAAAGAAAAGGATCCCACTGCAATGCGGACACAATCAAGATGCACACCCTCACGGAATTAATTTCCATCAAATCCAAATTCATTTTCCATAATGCAAATGAAAATGCTTTCATCCAACACCATGCCAGGTCATGCACCCGAAAACTTTATCTTCAGTGTCTCGCATCACAAAACAGATGGTTTTTAGGTGGGGAAGAAGGCAAATCATGAGAGAGAAAGGGAAAGCAAGGGGTAGACTATTAGAAGAAGCTTGTTTTAAACCAGAATTTGAAAGAGAGATAATTTCATGATTCGAAGAGTACTCCAAATATGCTTTTAATTACCACATAAGGAAAAAAAAAAGCATGAACGTTTTTTGGCACAAGCCAAAAAAATTTTTCTTCAGGATTAGGCCAAACCCACTAGGGCACCCATGCTCAGCCCATCACACCCTAGCTACCCCACAGCCCCAGTACCCTCCACCAAGCTTCCACACCAGATACTTCCATCCACTACTTCCCATAGATGTGCCAAAATCCCATCCCCAGTCACAGCTAGTTTTCCCCATGGCTGTGGCTTGGCTGAGATGCAGCTAGGGTTTGGAGGAGTAGGGAGAGGGCCTGGGGAGCGGGAAGGAGAGGAGGGACTGTTAGAAGCAGCTTCTTTTCTATACATTCATTGTTGGATAACAGGCAGTAAGAGAGAGTCTTCCTGGCGATTCCAAGGGCCTTGAATTTCAGGCCACACACAGCACAATCACTGACAACGGATCAAAAGTAAAATGGTTCAAGAACAAGCCAGCAGCCCAGAGTCCTGCACCATACCATGAGCTAGCCATGCACTCAATATCGCATCAGAAGTGCATCACTGAGGCTACCACAGCAACCCCTCCACAACTGAGTAACACAAGAATTCAAGTTGTACTGGACTGGTTAGGCCACACGACGTGGATTCATTTATCACAACAGGACTGTTTTCACAGGACATCTTCCTCTTTCAATACAGCAGATTAACTATTAGTAGCAATGTGCCAGATTTCTTTTAACCTCAAAGTCCTGTGCGACCTTAACACTTCATTTATCACACACTTCTCAAAAACATGTCCTAAATTGCCATTTATTCATTTCATAACTGGTTTTTTGACAGCATTCTTCGCCCTGCTATCAAACTACTCCACACCAACAGTATCCTTCCCTGCTTCACTATCAGGACCTGCACATCTGCAGTTGGACCTCAAGGGTTTTCCAGAAAACAAGAAAAATAGCTGTATGCCCAAACTAGCACCACCCTGGATACAGAGCATCACTCTGTCATGTACAACCACATCCTCCAGCCAAGGAATACACGGAGAACATTCCAACGTGCATGCATTTGAAAGCTACACAACAAATAAGCCAGGGATTCACACATTTATTCTGGCTCTTCCTAACTTTTGAACACCTGCTTTCAAACACCCAATAGTCTTTTGAATGACAGTGTGAGACAAACCAAATACAGACAAGTGGAGAAGAAAAAGTTTAGAAAGAAGCCACTACACATAATTCAGTGAAAAGTCACAGCAAAACACAGGGGATTTCAGCATTTCACTTTTCTCTCACAACTGCTATCAATATACTGTAACAAACTATTCTTCACCTGCTAACAGGGAGTGGAACAGTCAAGAAAGAAGTAAGTAAGCTCTTCCTGAAGGGTCCCCAAGCTAGAGATAGTATGCAAGAGCATTTGCTATTATTGTACTCAGAAAATATTCTGGAGATTTTGCGGGTCAAAACAGCTGGGCAGGAGGCAGGGAAGAAAATTATCCCCTTGCTATACTGTTACATACTGAGGTCATTCCTAAGTGCAGCTCTACACCCTCTGTTTTTGGTTCGATCATTTTTGAAGATGTCAGGTATTTCAATCCTTAAGAAACAAAAGGAGATAAAATGACTTATTTCAATTTTTTTATTTGCCCTAAGCAATTACAATTCATTTATGTCTTTGAAAAATATCTCCTTAGGCAAATCCTGCCAGTGAAATATGGTACCTTGTTTGTGGTTTTAAATAAAATATTTCCACTAGTGACATGTGTCTCTAAAAAAAAGATACGACCATGAGTTCTCTGGAAGTTCATCCAGAGTCCTAACTGTTGAGGGGAAAAGAGGAATTGCAAATCTGAAACTAATGGGAATAAATAAATAAAACAAAGTTGTCAGATGGTATAATTAATTTAAGAACCTAAAAGTGCTTTACAAACATTCATCGTTATGCCACCCATTTAAACACATACATATTGTTAGTCCTATTAGACAGATTTAGAGAGTAAAGGGCAGCAAGTTTTTTTTCTAACATCACAAAATGACTCACTGGCAAAGTCAAGCAGAGGTGAAGCTGAAGATAGATGGAGAAATGCAGCTCGAGGCTCAATTGCTCATTACCACATTACTACAAGCACCTGATTTATTAAGAATTCATTAATCAACATTGGAGCCCCATTTGTGTAGCCAGCTTTCCACAGTTTCTGCTCCCCCAAAAAAAAGAAGAGGTCTGCAAAAAGCTTGAAGAAAAGCACCTGGATGATCAGGAGGTTGGTCACTTTATTTTTACCAATCATTTACTAATCATTTCATATCTACTGTCCAAAGCCAGTCTCCTACATGAGCCTGATAGTATTGTCTGGGTAAATATCAAGAAATAGCAGAAAGTGAAGACTTTCCCAACTGTGTACTATCACAAAGCCACATTTGAATTTTATTACTGTTTCTTTTCAAACAAACAACAGGAGGAGAAGCAATGAGATTACTACTGTTACAGAATTCGCATCCATTCTCACAGACTCATAGGTCCTCACTGATACAAACAGGCATAGATCACCTACACACCAGGCATCTGAATCTCTATAGACCTTAACCTCTCACTGAAATCTAGAGGCAGGTGCCTAATACTTTTTGTAGCCAGCCAAATGTAGTTTTGGTACATGCAGTGGAGGCAACTAGTATTTTCTGCTCAGAAATTACTATGAAGTTCTATATTACTGTCATTACACAACGTCTTGCGGTCTGCAACGCAGCACGACACCATACATCTCCAGAAACTCTTTGGTTTTTAAGTATCTAGAAAGTGAAGATTACACAATACTTGGAACTTGAGCCTGCCAAAATAAGTTGTTATAAAACTAGCTGCACACCCGGACACATCATGGTGCAAGCAAGCAAATCAAGTAAATAATGTTCATCTCAGAAGAAGCCATACACTCAAACAGTCCTGCTAGGTACGGTCCAGATCCTAAGCTAAAACTGTGTAAGAGTTTAGTCTTTGTTACACCTTTTTTCCATCTTTGAACAGAGACAGATTTATTGATTTTCCCAACAGACTGCTCCTTTCACAGTGGTAGGACATTCAAGTTCATTTAAACAACTGGTGGGGGTACGATTCACCGATCCACCTGCCAGTAAAGACATTTTCTACCCCTCTCAGTGTTTTCCCAGTGAATGAAAGGTATTCAGTAGCAGACAACACGTCCTTTTGGTCATGTGTATTGCAGAGATACCGAACAGAAACCCAAAAAAACACGCATCATTGTAAAAATATGAAGATACCGGTTATGCCCTTCCAAAAAACCAGAGCGCTGTCTAGAGCCGACAGCGTAACGCACACAACACCCCAGGGCGCAATAAGCCCTTTATTAATGCTTGCAATAAAAGGAACACTGCAGAACAATTACACACCGTAGCCATGGATTTCTACAATCGGAGAGCTCTACCAGCAGCCAGTGCATACTCACAAGGTGTCGAGACCTCAGGGGAAGCCAGTGTTTGCAGGAAACTGGTGGAAATATTTTCGGTGGAGTTCTCAGGTGATGTCAACAACAGGAAGGATGACTTTGAGCCAGATTTCCATTTCTCATCAGACGCGGCCTTAAAAGTTGGAACAAGAGCGTTAAGGCTCCTCGTTTATAGCCCCAAACCTGCCATTAGACCCCTGCGGAGATCCAGGCTCCGGTGCCTGCGGGGCAGCCCGGGGAGTTGGTGTGTGCAGGAAAGGGGGGCTCCCTCCCCGGACCCCACTAATAAGGAAACACTGTCATCACTCGGGCACTGAGCACTGGTT